>NC_090727.1:39273535-39301035 GCF_036898095.1 Palaemon carinicauda
ATATATATATATATATATATATATATATGAATATAAATAAATATATATATATATATATATATATATATATATATATATATGAATATATATATATATGTATGTATGTATATATTATGTATATATATGCGTGTGTGTATATGTATGTAAACATAACTAAGTATGTATGTATATATGTATATGTGTGTGTACATATATGATTAAGTTCTAACATGATCATGTATACATATGAATACATATTTATATATCTCTTTATATATGCTTTTAAATGTTATGTCTTTATATTACCTATATATATATATATATATATATATATATATATATATATACATATGTGTGTATATATATATATATATATATATATATATATATATATATATATATATATATGTGTGTGTGTGTGTGTGTGTTTGTATATGTATATATATATATATATATATATATATATATATATATATATATATAGATATATATATATATATATATGTATATATATAAATATATATATATATATATATATATATATATATATATATATATATATATATAGATATATATATATGTATATATATAATATATATATATATATATATATATATATATATATATATATGGTGTAGTTGTTATGGAATTTTGACAAGTAGTTATTGAATTTTATTGTAAATGTCATCTAATGTTGTGTTTAAGTTCTTTTTATATGGGGAAGCCATAATCAATTTCATAAAGTACTCCTAAATAAGACAAATAATTCATTCAATATTTATTTCTAACTGAAAAACTATTTTTAACGAAATGACTAAAGAATCTCGTCGTCAGCTTCAAAAACATATTTACAGTATAGATGCATAATACATTTCGTGTTTAAATTTACGCGTAAAAGAACAAAGTAATGCAGAACAATAATGTCCATTTAGTAAAGATCTGTGATGTTTGTTTTTGAAGAGTAAATAAAAAACCTTCTACATCAGTAACCCCTATGCACCCTTTTGATATTTTTTTCTTTTCTAGTAAAAGAACTAAACTTTTTATACACCGGAACTCTCCATTGTAGATTATATGAAAATTAAAAAAGAAGGATATCTCTATTCGTAAAATACTGTAGCTTGTGAATATTATTTTTCCATTGCAGTATAATACTTGCGTCCCAAGTACCCCAGTAAAAGATTTCTTTTAACAACCAGCATGATTCTTCCCACACATAAAACATTCTCATATCAAGTGGTTTCTAAATCCGGTTTTATCCAGTTAACAGTTTATCGGTCGTCTTTCCATAAGACTTATTCCCATAAAAAACTTATTTTCTTTATATACAAAACATGTAAACAAATTATATGTGGTTACAAAGTACTTTCATTCATTTATTTGTGTCATATTAAACACATACAAATGATCATTGATAAGATTACGCTAAGTTTATAAGGAATACTATGGAAAACATCAAATTATATTTCAGTTAATATTTGACCAGTTCAACATTTAGGAAAATCTAATAAACGAATCAGTTTCCGTAATTTCTCTCAATATCTATAACATACAAGAAGTAACCAACGAATGATATAGGGCAATGATTTTCAACCTTCTTTGCCCCATGCACCTAAACTCTCCTGCTTGCCAGAGAGACTTATTTTATAAAGGTAAAGGCGTCTGGATTCATTTCCAGTTTCATCAGAATAGAGGCTCACCAGAATGTCAGCCGAGCAAGCATAACCCCACACTGTGGTACCCAACTACAGCAGTGACCTCCTCAGTAAACAGCTTAAACTCACGGCCCCAGGTTGGGATCGATCTGCTCCCATGCGAATGCTAGGCGAACACGTTAGTACTTTACTAGCCAGGACAAGTCCAGTTTCAGTTCCAGTTTCATCAGAATTGTACCAGAACTTAGCTGGGCAAGTCCCATTGTGGTATCGAACTTCAGCAGTGGCCTCCCCAGTAAACAACTTGAACTCACGGTCCAAGGCTAGGGTCGATCTGCTACCACGTGAATGCTAGGCGAACACGTAATCGCTCTACCAGTTAGGGCAAGTCGAACAGTCCTTTAACTGTTCTTGAGACAAGGACGGTAACGTTGTCTCCTTCCTACGAATGGAGAATTATAAATTATATGACAACTGCTTGTTTGCTGGAAGCAGTCTATCAATAAGACACCTCCCAGTATATTAGCCTTTACGGATAAATCATGATAATTAAAGTCTAGGAAAATCATAACTTGAAACTTATACTACCAACATATTTTTTTCATTGAGAGAATACTTAAACGGAATTCTAAGTGTTTCAACATACCACAGTACCAAAAATATCTCTTAGACTCCAAAATTAAGAAAAATACTGAATTTCGTAACTTTAACAATAATCAGTTTTTAAATTGCCAATAAGAGTCCTTTTTCCAGATTGTCTCCCTCAAAAAGTTCATTTAAAAAAAAAAAATATCCCTCTTTTATATAAGTACATTTACAATTTATAGTGCTCCTTGGGAACTATAAGGTAATAGGAAATCTATATTCTAACAGTTTGAGTTTACCAGTCTGTGGTCCAAATACCCCCAACCCCCTTTCAAATGTGAAAATCTTCCCTTGGAATGAATTCCCCCTAGATGTGATACACTGATATAGGCGATAATGGCATCACACGAAGTCTGCTTTATCAAACAAATTCGGCCTTATCAAACGAAGTCAGCTTTATCAATCGACGTCTGCTTGATAAAAGAGGTTTGCTTTATTAATCGACGTCCGCTTTAATAAACGAAATCTTGCTTTATCAAATGAAGGCTGCTTTTCGCAAATGGAGCCATCGAACTGATTGTGCATATTCCTTTGAAAGACAAGTGCCAAATGCTAAAGGGGATGCCACCTTTTGGGACAGTCGTCGTTGTCAGTTGTCAGTTTATCACATTGAAGTCGTCCTTATGTTTACGCGAATATTTCTGTTTAATGTTAAGTTTTATATTAAGATTCTGTGATTCTTTATGTTTCAAAGTGTTGCTTATGACTTTGCCAACAATGATAGTTCAATGTATAATGAATGTTTGATGAAAATATAGATTAAAGAAAATATTATACAGTTACAATATCTGTTTATTTCTTGATTCGTAGAGTTTCCGTTTCATGTTTATTGATTGATCAGTCAAAGTGGAACAGATATGAAGCAGTCGTCAAGGAGCACATGATTAATGCAAAATGGAGACACTGGGCTTAAAACATCCTGCTTTTCCAATTAGGGTTGTAGCTTAGCAAGTAATAATAATGATAATAATAATAATAATAATAATAATAATAATAATAATGATAAGATGATGATGGTAATAACGAAAATAATGCTACCAAAAAAAATAAAAGGAAATTTGAAAACTTCAGTGGATAACATTAACTAGAAATTATAAAAATATTTCCCTTCAAGAAAAAAATTACAAAAACTACTGATTCTCATCTGCATTCCACAACGCCCTGGAAAACTGTTGATAACAGATGTCGAAAGAATTCCTTTTTGAAGGACTGCACTTGCATTCCCAACAGGAGAACTCCTAAACTTTATTAATTCCCCTCTGGTTTAAGTGCGATCTCGGGATTAGATTCAATATCAGCTGAAACTTTAAATAAAATGACCTTGGAACCACAACGGACTGAAACTTCTTCAGTTGTGGGTCGAAACTGACTCGGATCCAGAGGCTGAAGGGGCCAGTTGGAGTCGTGATTGCCCTTCTAAACTATCAGCGCATAAGTTCGGACAGTGGATGACAATTAGATAGACTAATCTGCTTTACATTACATTAATTTATACGCACATTCTAGCTGTTGATAGGACGATTAGAATATCATCTTTAAATATATTACAATTTAAAGAGAATGAAAAATTAGGTATGGAATATACAGAAACTCTTAGTCATTATTTATTTTCTTACCTTCAATATATTGCTTTTCAATTCTGCCATAAGATATTTAGAAAAAAAAATAAACAAAGACAAAATTTTATACCACATGTATATATATATATATATATATATATATATATATATATATATATATATATATATATTAGAATGATCAGAATATATGTATTAAAATAAAAGAAGAAAACAATTTCCTAAGTAAATCTAAGAACCTGAAAAATAAAATAAAAAATAAAAAATAGAGATTCTTGAAGCTTAAGATAAACTTAGTCACATAATAACACCAAACAAGAACAAAATTTTGTTATGGGAGTGCATTTTATAAAAGAAAAAAAAATAATTATTTTTCCGATAAATTTAAGGTAAATTGTAACCGACGTATTTGAGATCGAATTGAAATTCTGGGACCAAGGAAATGTAAAGGCTATTTCGTATAGACTCCAAATTGGCCTAAGAAACCCCAATATCATAATGATCAATTTCATCATATTTCACATCTGCCAAAACCAATACATCATTTAATTCATTAGATAAAACGTTCCAAAATGTATTAAACTTTTAAATTATTTTCTATTATTATGATTATCAAAACTATAATTATTATTAAAACTATTATTAAAGGATTATTTTGACATCAATGGATACTCGTCATTTCCAAAAATGACTTACCCGTAGACCTAAATTAATAATAATAATTAAAAAAAAAAAATATTATGAGTTTAGAATAGAAACTCTTTTATGCTTGATAACCTCGAATTCGTGTAACTTTCGTTTCAGTGAGAAGGTCAGCTATGATTTATAGGCTGTAAAACCCGAGACACTAAACAAAATCGTCCATAAGCTGTAACAATAAATCTTTGTACAGAGATTTAAAAGAGAGTCAAGGCACACTTTCCATAACATTGTCATAAACAAGTCATGTTCCCATTCTATAGTGTTCATAAATGTCTGTTTTATAGAAAAAAGTATATATATATATTTAGATATATATATATATATATATATATATATATATATATATATATATATATATATATATATATATATATAATACTTTTACATAATACCAGACATAGTCAAGAGCGAATGGGAGGAGCAACACTTTAGTAATACCAATCCTCAATGGTTAATATGTAAATGGCATCCAAATGTCCCCCTCTTGCCCAGCAGCAAATGAAGAGAAACGAGACGTTCAACATCAGTCAGAAAACCAGAAGCAGGAAGAGAATTCCAATTCTCTTTGATAGGTGGAATGGAATAACAATTGCTTTTTATAATTATATGATTAATGATTTTACTCAGTGAATGTGGAAGAAAATACCTGATTGATGTTTCTAGGGATTTTTGATAGTGGCACCAACTTTCCCTGTGAGTTTAATGTCCAAAAAAAGATACATATATGAGCCCAAAATAGTATTCATAGAAGAGATGAATATAAACCCAAAACAGGATTTATAAAAAAATTTCTATAAAAACCCAAGAAAAGGATATATAGAAAACATGAATACAAACTCCAAACCGGATGCACAGATGATTTTAAACCCAAAGCATGATACATAGAAAAGATGCATATAAAGCCAAAACCACATGAACAGAGAAGATGATTTTAACCTCAAAATATGATACATAGAAAAGTTTAATATAAACCACACAACTCTGCAGAGAAGATGATCAAGAGATGAGTTGAGATTGATATCATTGATTAAACGAATGATATTCGATCCAGTGTTTGATCGAGAAAAAGCCACATAAAGAAGTCTTTAAAATACCATATAAATTCTTCAGTACAAAATTGGAGCAATAACTCATGGAAAACGTTCATGGGTGTTACACAGAAGAAAAAAATCAAATCAATTAAATCATGCATCTATCTTTTCATTGGTATTTTTACCTATTGAAAATAGGGGATATTTCAGAGCAAAGTTTGGAAACATCATAAAATCAAAAATGTTAATTGATACTGCACAGTACAGACAAGCCTTTTTTATGAATTCATAATTACCATTGCTATAGATCTCTAATTTTCTCTTCTTTATATGATTAGGTTACTACATTTTTTATCACATTCATTTCAACATGATTTTTCCTGATTTTTTTCATTTATTTATTTATTTTCCTTATTTATCTTTCAATGTTTTCAGCAAAAGACGTAAAATAACACTGACACCTGAAACTCCCTTTCCTAATAATAATAATAATAATAATAATAATAATAATAATAATAATAATAATAATAATAATAATAATAATAATAATAATAATAATAATAATAATAATAATAATTCAGTTTGCCTTTGCTTTATTTTTCTGTATTTATTTATTTATCTATTTCCCTTATTTATCATTCCATATTTTCAGCAATAAGAAGTAACACAACACTGACACCTGAAACTCCCGCCTCTGCCCTCAGCGATCCATCCACATTTCTCCCTCGTTTCCAAAACAATAGTTCCGGCAAAAGCAGTCAAAAGAAAATGGCATTTTTGTCTTTGCATTCTGATTCTGAAAAGCTTCCCGAAAGAATGTTAGTTCGGTTGGTAGAAGATAAAGACTAAATAAATATACAAAAAAATTTGTTGTTTTTCTTCATTTATTCTTTTCCATGTCATTTTGATATCATAAGTTTTTTCCAAGTAACTCTAAAGTTAAATCATTCTATTTAAAGGATTTTAATTTTGACGACTTATCTCGAGAACATCTGGAATTTTAGTCTTTATTCTAAAAGAGAATAACGTTATTCTCGTTTATTCCTATATTTTTCATCAAATATATCAAATAGCTTAGTAATTAAGAAAAATAACCAAGCCTTAGTGAAGCATAAGTCTTATTCATATAAAACATTTTGGGGTGCTGATCTCTCGGCATTTGGTGCTCAGAATAAGATGTAGAGAATGAAAATTAACTGTTTACAGAAAGCCATTGTTCAGTTTCGACGTCTGCTGAATTTATCACGTTTAAGATATATACTTATTTTCGTACTTTTTCAATTCTCCAGTTTATAGTAATGAAAATGAGAGCTAGACAAATTTAGATATTCACTATGAATTTCAGTAGATAATGCAGGGGAAATTCCAATATATAATGAAAAAAAAAAATCCAGTAGTCTATGATAACAAAAAGAAGGGCTAGACAAATTCATATATTCTTGGTGGATTTCAGTAGACAATGCAGTGAATTTTTCAGTAGATAATGCAGTAAAAATTCCAGTAGATGATGCAGTGAAAATTTCAGTAGATAATGCAGGGAAAATTTAAATATATAAAGCAAGGAAAATTTCAGTAGTCTATGGTAATAGAAATGAGTGCTAGAAAAATTCAGATATTCTTCTAAGTTTTCAGTATATAATGCAGAGAACAAAATTGTCATACAGAATCGCAGCCATATTGTAACCAACCAAGTCTTTACCATTGACACATCCAATATTGTTTATCCTGATGCGATAAGGCGCTGGTAATGCAGATAGCCGAGAAGACCACCTTAATCGATGGTGCCACAAATCGTTTCATCCAATTTCAATAAGAGGAATCGAGTCGGGTGGACAGAGATAGACAGAGGTGGATTCGACGAATTAAATCAGTCCTTATTCTCAGATAACCAGTTGCAGTTCTCGACATTTGGATGTTGCAATGCACAAAATGAGCTAATTGCAGGAAAGGAAATCTTTTGTTTGTTGTAAAGTGTTAAGGGTATTTCCTACTATTGAGGTTACAAGGAATTCATTTTATACTTTTTCCCTTATTACGGTTGTTAAGAGTACGTAAATAATCTTGAATTCATCCAACAGAGATGAATAAATCTATATAGGTTACTGTAAGAGAGAGAGAGAGAGAGAGAGAGAGAGAGAGAGAGAGAGAGAGAGAGAGAGAGAGAGAGAGAGAGAGAGAGAGAGAGAGAGAGAGAGAGAGATACTACTCATAAAACAACGTATAGTTTAGATTTATTGAACCCTAAATGTACTAAGACTCTAAGGCATTTCTTTTGATATTTACATCTTGTAAATCTATCATATGTTTTATTATTATATTAAATAAGCGTAAAATATGATAATATATTAATTTAGTTTATTTCTTACTAACTATAGATATACTATGTATTTCGAATATTAGGAAAGTTCTATTATTGTGAAATATTCATATTCTGGTGTTTTAGGATTGGCGCAAATGAAAATGGTACAATACTTTGGTATGTTAATGATGTATAGGAATACATAACTGCAATGTGTTCTAGTTTTTCTCCGATAAAGTAATTTGAAACCAGTGCAAAAGTTTTCAAAATAAAAAAAATACAAAAGCTTATACAAGACCAAATTTTTGGGAAGAAATGACAGATATCCTATAAATTGGTAAAAAATAGTATTTTTTGGTAAAAATCACTAATATATATATATGTATATATATATTTATATATATATATATTTATATATATATATATATATATATATATATATATATATATATATGCGTGTGTGTGTGTACATTTATATTTAAACATATATATATATATATATATATATATATATATATACATATCTATATATATATATAATATGTGTATGTATATATATAATATAATATATATATATATATATATATATATATATATGTGTGTATATATATATATATATATATATATATGCATATATATACATATGTATTTATATATATATTTATATTCATATATATATATATATATATATATATATATATATATATATATATGCATATATATATATATATATATATATACTGTATATATATATTTATATATTTCCTATATATATATATATATATATACATATATATAATTATATTATATATATATATATATATATATATATATATATGTATATATATGCATAATTCAATATATTTTACATTGGCTCTAATACAATAATACCAAAAACTAGGTGAAATTTGTCAAAA
Organism: Palaemon carinicauda; assembly: GCF_036898095.1. Classification (NCBI taxonomy): domain Eukaryota; kingdom Metazoa; phylum Arthropoda; class Malacostraca; order Decapoda; family Palaemonidae; genus Palaemon; species Palaemon carinicauda. The sequence continues at coordinate 39,282,341 of NC_090727.1, forward strand.
TGCCCAACATTACTCTTTGATGGGGCGAGTTAAACTTATATCTTTGAATTTAAGTAATACAGTATTTCCGACTCCTAATTACGAATATGAATGTATATATCCATTTGCCAAATGTTGCAATTTTCCTGCAAAGAAATAATGCTGTATCCGGTTCATATGCAGGATAGGATATAAAAACAAATGGACAGTTGGGCACGCAGAGAAATAAGCTGAAAAGCCTTATAAGGTTTCCATTCGACAAATTCCTCGCTTTCTGGCCAACAGTCGCTCCTGTGTCTCCATCCTGGAGCCCTTTCCCTCAGAACTTGGAGTCTTATACGTGAGTCACCTTTCCCTTTATTGTCCTATACATTCAGATCTCTCGCAGAAAGATGCTGGTATAAGTTTCAGTCCTCCAAACCATTTTACCTCTCTCGGTTCGCTCTCTACGTGTTTGACAGTAATTGAGCTATCAAGAAATCGTTTTCCTTTTGGCCTTTGCATGAAATATTAGCTATCATCACCAGATTCTTGATCCTAAGATATCTTAGGTAGATCTAATGTCATTATAATATACAACCAAGAATAGAAGATGAAAGGAAATATAATATAGATTATCCGATACCAAAGATATATAAACAAACGAGCAAGGAATACATTTCAGAGTAAGATAAGAATGTGTCTTGATTATATCTCTGTTATCCGATTCCTGTAACTTTTATAAAAGTCATCTGTTTTGGAGATTGCATTTGGGCTGCTGGAGACATCGAGTGTATCCTATCTCTCAATATCTCTCTCAGTCTCGGATGCTGCTGCAGGTCTTTATGTCTGGCGCTCATCCCGATGGCCTTCCTTGCTGTCTTTGCTCTACATTACACATAACAGGGAGATGTGATCGGAAGACGAGGAGAGAGAGAGAGAGAGAGAGAGAGAGAGAGAGAGAGAGAGAGAGAGAGAGAGAGAGAGAGAGAGAGAGAGAGAGAGAGAGAGAGAGCATCTCGCCCATAAAATCCAAATATTTTCATTATCAATATTCTTAGAATCCTTTCTTCGTAACATGTTCAAGAAGATTATGATGGATAATTGAAGCAATAAGAGTGATAAATAGTTATATCTTAAAAGAAATTTGGAGAGAAAGATTTCGTGAACCATTTCTTGTGAGGAGTCTGTCAAATGAGGCTTAATGAGGAGAAGGAGGACTCTTCCTCATTCGGCAATTTCGGCAAAAGATCGGGATTCATCTCGTCAAAGAAAAATGGATTTTAAGGAGAAAATTACAATAGATTTTACGAACAGGTGATTTTTTTTCTGCAATAACTTGAAAGATGCTTTTCAAAATTATATAAGAAAATATTTCAGGTAAAAAAAAAAGGATAATTCTACTATGCATAATTTAAATCACCAGAGAGAAAGAACAAGTAGTAAGTTCTATTATATATTTCTTAGATCAACTCCATGTTATGATTCATATCAAAGTCTATTTCAGAAGTAACAGAGCACGATCATTATTTTTCTTTTCCCACGGCCTATGAAGAGATCGTAAGTCTATAAACCCATGGAAAGTAAGTATCCATTTATTTACGATTCTACACAAAAGGGAAAATAGTATTATATCATTTTTACGTCATTATTGGATTGAAAATTCAACCAGCTACTAGTTTCTTAAGTGTCTCGTTGTTCTATCTTATTTTATTCAACATTGTTATTTTTACTAAGAATTTCGGAAAAACGGAAGAACGTGGGTGATATGAGGATGAGCCATTTAGATGTCATGGAGATGAAAAAAAAATAAAAAGATTAATTCACTTATCAATACAATATTTCTAAGATTTCCACACCGAATCAAATCTCTTCTCTACATTCAGGGTTATGGTGGTGTATTGGAAACGTCCCTGCCTGGCGATCGCCGGACGGGGATTTGAGTTATGCTCATGTTCGATAGTTTCTAGTAGTGTCTGCAAACTCGCCATCCTTGTGAGCTAAGGGTGTGGGATTTTGGGTTATCAGAAGCCATTGGGTTGCCCTCCCTGGTCCTTGTTTGGGGGGAGAGGGCGATTAGGCGTTGATTATATGTATAATGGTCAGTCTCTAGGGCATTGCCCTGCTAGCTAGGGCATAGCCACTCTCCCTCTCTCTGCCATTTATGAAAGGCCTTTAAACCTTTAAATAGGAAAAATGAGTCTTCGGAGCAAAAAAGAAAACAGAGATTTAATCAACTTTGCAAAAGAAGCAAAACAAATAATGAAATAAAAACCAAAAATTTGATGCCGATTCAAAGCCTGGGCGACGAAGCTCACCGACAAAAGAAGAAAACAATTTCCTAAGTAAATCTAAGAACCTGAAAAATAAAAAAAAAAAATAAAAAATAGAGATTCTTGAAGCTTAAGATAAACTTAGTCACATAATAACACCAAACAAGAACAAAATTTTGTTATGGGAGTGCATTTTATAAAAGAAAAAAAAAATAATTATTTTTCCGATAAATTTAAGGTAAATTGTAACCGACGTATTTGAGATCGAATTGAAATTCTGGGACCAAGGAAATGTAAAGGCTATTTCGTATAGACTCCAAATTGGCCTAAGAAACCCCAATATCATAATGATCAATTTCATCATATTTCACATCTGCCAAAACCAATACATCATTTAATTCATTAGATAAAACGTTCCAAAATGTATTAAACTTTTAAATTATTTTCTATTATTATGATTATCAAAACTATAATTATTATTAAAACTATTATTAAAGGATTATTTTGACATCAATGGATACTCGTCATTTCCAAAAATGACTTACCCGTAGACCTAAATTAATAATAATAATTAAAAAAAAAAAAATATTATGAGTTTAGAATAGAAACTCTTTTATGCTTGATAACCTCGAATTCGTGTAACTTTCGTTTCAGTGAGAAGGTCAGCTATGATTTATAGGCTGTAAAACCCGAGACACTAAACAAAATCGTCCATAAGCTGTAACAATAAATCTTTGTACAGAGATTTAAAAGAGAGTCATGGCACACTTTCCATAACATTGTCATAAACAAGTCATGTTCCCATTCTATAGTGTTCATAAATGTCTGTTTTATAGAAAAAAAGTATATATATATATTTAGATATATATATATATATATATATATATATATATATATATATATATATATATATATATATACACGTATGAATATTTGTCTTTGTGTGTGTGTCATTTTATGTATAGATTATACATATTCATATTCATTTACACATATACACACACATATATATGCATACATATATATGTATATACAGTATAAATATATATATATATATATATATATATATATATATATATATATATATATATATATATATAATACTTTTACATAATACCAGACATAGTCAAGAGCGAATGGGAGGAGCAACACTTTAGTAATACCAATCCTCAATGGTTAATATGTAAATGGCATCCAAATGTCCCCCTCTTGCCCAGCAGCAAATGAAGAGAAACGAGACGTTCAACATCAGTCAGAAAACCAGAAGCAGGAAGAGAATTCCAATTCTCTTTGATAGGTGGAATGGAATAACAATTGCTTTTTATAATTATATGATTAATGATTTTACTCAGTGAATGTGGAAGAAAATACCTGATTGATGTTTCTAGGGATTTTTGATAGTGGCACCAACTTTCCCTGTGAGTTTAATGTCCAAAAAAAGATACATATATGAGCCCAAAATAGTATTCATAGAAGAGATGAATATAAACCCAAAACAGGATTTATAAAAAAATTTCTATAAAAACCCAAGAAAAGGATATATAGAAAACATGAATACAAACTCCAAACCGGATGCACAGATGATTTTAAACCCAAAGCATGATACATAGAAAAGATGCATATAAAGCCAAAACCACATGAACAGAGAAGATGATTTTAACCTCAAAATATGATACATAGAAAAGTTTAATATAAACCACACAACTCTGCAGAGAAGATGATCAAGAGATGAGTTGAGATTGATATCATTGATTAAACGAATGATATTCGATCCAGTGTTTGATCGAGAAAAAGCCACATAAAGAAGTCTTTAAAATACCATATAAATTCTTCAGTACAAAATTGGAGCAATAACTCATGGAAAACGTTCATGGGTGTTACACAGAAGAAAAAAATCAAATCAATTAAATCATGCATCTATCTTTTCATTGGTATTTTTACCTATTGAAAATAGGGGATATTTCAGAGCAAAGTTTGGAAACATCATAAAATCAAAAATGTTAATTGATACTGCACAGTACAGACAAGCCTTTTTTATGAATTCATAATTACCATTGCTATAGATCTCTAATTTTCTCTTCTTTATATGATTAGGTTACTACATTTTTTATCACATTCATTTCAACATGATTTTTCCTGATTTTTTTCATTTATTTATTTATTTTCCTTATTTATCTTTCAATGTTTTCAGCAAAAGACGTAAAATAACACTGACACCTGAAACTCCCTTTCCTTAATAATAATAATAATAATAATAATAATAATAATAATAATAATAATAATAATAATAATAATAATAATAATAATAATAATAATAATAATAATAATAATAATAATAATAATTCAGTTTGCCTTTGCTTTATTTTTCTGTATTTATTTATTTATCTATTTCCCTTATTTATCATTCCATATTTTCAGCAATAAGAAGTAACACAACACTGACACCTGAAACTCCCGCCTCTGCCCTCAGCGATCCATCCACATTTCTCCCTCGTTTCCAAAACAATAGTTCCGGCAAAAGCAGTCAAAAGAAAATGGCATTTTTGTCTTTGCATTCTGATTCTGAAAAGCTTCCCGAAAGAATGTTAGTTCGGTTGGTAGAAGATAAAGACTAAATAAATATACAAAAAAATTTGTTGTTTTTCTTCATTTATTCTTTTCCATGTCATTTTGATATCATAAGTTTTTTCCAAGTAACTCTAAAGTTAAATCATTCTATTTAAAGGATTTTAATTTTGACGACTTATCTCGAGAACATCTGGAATTTTAGTCTTTATTCTAAAAGAGAATAACGTTATTCTCGTTTATTCCTATATTTTTCATCAAATATATCAAATAGCTTAGTAATTAAGAAAAATAACCAAGCCTTAGTGAAGCATAAGTCTTATTCATATAAAACATTTTGGGGTGCTGATCTCTCGGCATTTGGTGCTCAGAATAAGATGTAGAGAATGAAAATTAACTGTTTACAGAAAGCCATTGTTCAGTTTCGACGTCTGCTGAATTTATCACGTTTAAGATATATACTTATTTTCGTACTTTTTCAATTCTCCAGTTTATAGTAATGAAAATGAGAGCTAGACAAATTTAGATATTCACTATGAATTTCAGTAGATAATGCAGGGGAAATTCCAATATATAATGAAAAAAAAAAATCCAGTAGTCTATGATAACAAAAAGAAGGGCTAGACAAATTCATATATTCTTGGTGGATTTCAGTAGACAATGCAGTGAATTTTTCAGTAGATAATGCAGTAAAAATTCCAGTAGATGATGCAGTGAAAATTTCAGTAGATAATGCAGGGAAAATTTAAATATATAAAGCAAGGAAAATTTCAGTAGTCTATGGTAATAGAAATGAGTGCTAGAAAAATTCAGATATTCTTCTAAGTTTTCAGTATATAATGCAGAGAACAAAATTGTCATACAGAATCGCAGCCATATTGTAACCAACCAAGTCTTTACCATTGACACATCCAATATTGTTTATCCTGATGCGATAAGGCGCTGGTAATGCAGATAGCCGAGAAGACCACCTTAATCGATGGTGCCACAAATCGTTTCATCCAATTTCAATAAGAGGAATCGAGTCGGGTGGACAGAGATAGACAGAGGTGGATTCGACGAATTAAATCAGTCCTTATTCTCAGATAACCAGTTGCAGTTCTCGACATTTGGATGTTGCAATGCACAAAATGAGCTAATTGCAGGAAAGGAAATCTTTTGTTTGTTGTAAAGTGTTAAGGGTATTTCCTACTATTGAGGTTACAAGGAATTCATTTTATACTTTTTCCCTTATTACGGTTGTTAAGAGTACGTAAATAATCTTGAATTCATCCAACAGAGATGAATAAATCTATATAGGTTACTGTAAGAGAGAGAGAGAGAGAGAGAGAGAGAGAGAGAGAGAGAGAGAGAGAGAGAGAGAGAGAGAGAGAGAGAGAGAGAGAGAGAGAGATACTACTCATAAAACAACGTATAGTTTAGATTTATTGAACCCTAAATGTACTAAGACTCTAAGGCATTTCTTTTGATATTTACATCTTGTAAATCTATCATATGTTTTATTATTATATTAAATAAGCGTAAAATATGATAATATATTAATTTAGTTTATTTCTTACTAACTATAGATATACTATGTATTTCGAATATTAGGAAAGTTCTATTATTGTGAAATATTCATATTCTGGTGTTTTAGGATTGGCGCAAATGAAAATGGTACAATACTTTGGTATGTTAATGATGTATAGGAATACATAACTGCAATGTGTTCTAGTTTTTCTCCGATAAAGTAATTTGAAACCAGTGCAAAAGTTTTCAAAATAAAAAAAATACAAAAGCTTATACAAGACCAAATTTTTGGGAAGAAATGACAGATATCCTATAAATTGGTAAAAAATAGTATTTTTTGGTAAAAATCACTAATATATATATATGTATATATATATTTATATATATATATATTTATATATATATATATATATATATATATATATATATATGCGTGTGTGTGTGTACATTTATATTTAAACATATATATATATATATATATATATATATATATATATATATATATACATATCTATATATATATATAATATGTGTATGTATATATATATATATATATATATATATATATATATATATATATGTGTGTATATATATATATATATATATATATATATGCATATATATACATATGTATTTATATATATATTTATATTCATATATATATATATATATATATATATATATATATATATATATATGCATATATATATATATATATATATATATATATATATATACTGTATATATATATTTATATATTTCCTATATATATATATATATATATATACATATATATAATTATATTTATATATATATATATATATATATATATATATATGTATATATATGCATAATTCAATATATTTTACATTGGCTCTAATACAATAATACCAAAAACTAGGTGAAATTTGTCAAAATGCCCAACATTACTCTTTGATGGGGCGAGTTAAACTTATATCTTTGAATTTAAGTAATACAGTATTTCCGACTCCTAATTACGAATATGAATGTATATATCCATTTGCCAAATGTTGCAATTTTCCTGCAAAGAAATAATGCTGTATCCGGTTCATATGCAGGATAGGATATAAAAACAAATGGACAGTTGGGCACGCAGAGAAATAAGCTGAAAAGCCTTATAAGGTTTCCATTCGACAAATTCCTCGCTTTCTGGCCAACAGTCGCTCCTGTGTCTCCATCCTGGAGCCCTTTCCCTCAGAACTTGGAGTCTTATACGTGAGTCACCTTTCCCTTTATTGTCCTATACATTCAGATCTCTCGCAGAAAGATGCTGGTATAAGTTTCAGTCCTCCAAACCATTTTACCTCTCTCGGTTCGCTCTCTACGTGTTTGACAGTAATTGAGCTATCAAGAAATCGTTTTCCTTTTGGCCTTTGCATGAAATATTAGCTATCATCACCAGATTCTTGATCCTAAGATATCTTAGGTAGATCTAATGTCATTATAATATACAACCAAGAATAGAAGATGAAAGGAAATATAATATAGATTATCCGATACCAAAGATATATAAACAAACGAGCAAGGAATACATTTCAGAGTAAGATAAGAATGTGTCTTGATTATATCTCTGTTATCCGATTCCTGTAACTTTTATAAAAGTCATCTGTTTTGGAGATTGCATTTGGGCTGCTGGAGACATCGAGTGTATCCTATCTCTCAATATCTCTCTCAGTCTCGGATGCTGCTGCAGGTCTTTATGTCTGGCGCTCATCCCGATGGCCTTCCTTGCTGTCTTTGCTCTACATTACACATAACAGGGAGATGTGATCGGAAGACGAGAGAGAGAGAGAGAGAGAGAGAGAGAGAGAGAGAGAGAGAGAGAGAGAGAGAGAGAGAGAGAGAGAGAGAGAGCATCTCGCCCATAAAATCCAAATATTTTCATTATCAATATTCTTAGAATCCTTTCTTCGTAACATGTTCAAGAAGATTATGATGGATAATTGAAGCAATAAGAGTGATAAATAGTTATATCTTAAAAGAAATTTGGAGAGAAAGATTTCGTGAACCATTTCTTGTGAGGAGTCTGTCAAATGAGGCTTAATGAGGAGAAGGAGGACTCTTCCTCATTCGGCAATTTCGGCAAAAGATCGGGATTCATCTCGTCAAAGAAAAATGGATTTTAAGGAGAAAATTACAATAGATTTTACGAACAGGTGATTTTTTTTCTGCAATAACTTGAAAGATGCTTTTCAAAATTATATAAGAAAATATTTCAGGTAAAAAAAAAAGGATAATTCTACTATGCATAATTTAAATCACCAGAGAGAAAGAACAAGTAGTAAGTTCTATTATATATTTCTTAGATCAACTCCATGTTATGATTCATATCAAAGTCTATTTCAGAAGTAACAGAGCACGATCATTATTTTTCTTTTCCCACGGCCTATGAAGAGATCGTAAGTCTATAAACCCATGGAAAGTAAGTATCCATTTATTTACGATTCTACACAAAAGGGAAAATAGTATTATATCATTTTTACGTCATTATTGGATTGAAAATTCAACCAGCTACTAGTTTCTTAAGTGTCTCGTTGTTCTATCTTATTTTATTCAACATTGTTATTTTTACTAAGAATTTCGGAAAAACGGAAGAACGTGGGTGATATGAGGATGAGCCATTTAGATGTCATGGAGATGAAAAAAAAATAAAAAGATTAATTCACTTATCAATACAATATTTCTAAGATTTCCACACCGAATCAAATCTCTTCTCTACATTCAGGGTTATGGTGGTGTATTGGAAACGTCCCTGCCTGGCGATCGCCGGACGGGGATTTGAGTTATGCTCATGTTCGATAGTTTCTAGTAGTGTCTGCAAACTCGCCATCCTTGTGAGCTAAGGGTGTGGGATTTTGGGTTATCAGAAGCCATTGGGTTGCCCTCCCTGGTCCTTGTTTGGGGGGAGAGGGCGATTAGGCGTTGATTATATGTATAATGGTCAGTCTCTAGGGCATTGCCCTGCTAGCTAGGGCATAGCCACTCTCCCTCTCTCTGCCATTTATGAAAGGCCTTTAAACCTTTAAATAGGAAAAATGAGTCTTCGGAGCAAAAAAGAAAACAGAGATTTAATCAACTTTGCAAAAGAAGCAAAACAAATAATGAAATAAAAACCAAAAATTTGATGCCGATTCAAAGCCTGGGCGACGAAGCTCACCGACAAAAGAAGAAAACAATTTCCTAAGTAAATCTAAGAACCTGAAAAATAAAAAAAAAAAATAAAAAATAGAGATTCTTGAAGCTTAAGATAAACTTAGTCACATAATAACACCAAACAAGAACAAAATTTTGTTATGGGAGTGCATTTTATAAAAGAAAAAAAAAATAATTATTTTTCCGATAAATTTAAGGTAAATTGTAACCGACGTATTTGAGATCGAATTGAAATTCTGGGACCAAGGAAATGTAAAGGCTATTTCGTATAGACTCCAAATTGGCCTAAGAAACCCCAATATCATAATGATCAATTTCATCATATTTCACATCTGCCAAAACCAATACATCATTTAATTCATTAGATAAAACGTTCCAAAATGTATTAAACTTTTAAATTATTTTCTATTATTATGATTATCAAAACTATAATTATTATTAAAACTATTATTAAAGGATTATTTTGACATCAATGGATACTCGTCATTTCCAAAAATGACTTACCCGTAGACCTAAATTAATAATAATAATTAAAAAAAAAAAAATATTATGAGTTTAGAATAGAAACTCTTTTATGCTTGATAACCTCGAATTCGTGTAACTTTCGTTTCAGTGAGAAGGTCAGCTATGATTTATAGGCTGTAAAACCCGAGACACTAAACAAAATCGTCCATAAGCTGTAACAATAAATCTTTGTACAGAGATTTAAAAGAGAGTCATGGCACACTTTCCATAACATTGTCATAAACAAGTCATGTTCCCATTCTATAGTGTTCATAAATGTCTGTTTTATAGAAAAAAAGTATATATATATATTTAGATATATATATATATATATATATATATATATATATATATATATATATATATATATATATACACGTATGAATATTTGTCTTTGTGTGTGTGTCATTTTATGTATAGATTATACATATTCATATTCATTTACACATATACACACACATATATATGCATACATATATATGTATATACAGATATATATATATATATATATATATATATATATATATATATATATATATATATATATATATATATATATAATACTTTTACATAATACCAGACATAGTCAAGAGCGAATGGGAGGAGCAACACTTTAGTAATACCAATCCTCAATGGTTAATATGTAAATGGCATCCAAATGTCCCCCTCTTGCCCAGCAGCAAATGAAGAGAAACGAGACGTTCAACATCAGTCAGAAAACCAGAAGCAGGAAGAGAATTCCAATTCTCTTTGATAGGTGGAATGGAATAACAATTGCTTTTTATAATTATATGATTAATGATTTTACTCAGTGAATGTGGAAGAAAATACCTGATTGATGTTTCTAGGGATTTTTGATAGTGGCACCAACTTTCCCTGTGAGTTTAATGTCCAAAAAAAGATACATATATGAGCCCAAAATAGTATTCATAGAAGAGATGAATATAAACCCAAAACAGGATTTATAAAAAAATTTCTATAAAAACCCAAGAAAAGGATATATAGAAAACATGAATACAAACTCCAAACCGGATGCACAGATGATTTTAAACCCAAAGCATGATACATAGAAAAGATGCATATAAAGCCAAAACCACATGAACAGAGAAGATGATTTTAACCTCAAAATATGATACATAGAAAAGTTTAATATAAACCACACAACTCTGCAGAGAAGATGATCAAGAGATGAGTTGAGATTGATATCATTGATTAAACGAATGATATTCGATCCAGTGTTTGATCGAGAAAAAGCCACATAAAGAAGTCTTTAAAATACCATATAAATTCTTCAGTACAAAATTGGAGCAATAACTCATGGAAAACGTTCATGGGTGTTACACAGAAGAAAAAAATCAAATCAATTAAATCATGCATCTATCTTTTCATTGGTATTTTTACCTATTGAAAATAGGGGATATTTCAGAGCAAAGTTTGGAAACATCATAAAATCAAAAATGTTAATTGATACTGCACAGTACAGACAAGCCTTTTTTATGAATTCATAATTACCATTGCTATAGATCTCTAATTTTCTCTTCTTTATATGATTAGGTTACTACATTTTTTATCACATTCATTTCAACATGATTTTTCCTGATTTTTTTCATTTATTTATTTATTTTCCTTATTTATCTTTCAATGTTTTCAGCAAAAGACGTAAAATAACACTGACACCTGAAACTCCCTTTCCTTAATAATAATAATAATAATAATAATAATAATAATAATAATAATAATAATAATAATAATAATAATAATAATAATAATAATAATAATAATAATTCAGTTTGCCTTTGCTTTATTTTTCTGTATTTATTTATTTATCTATTTCCCTTATTTATCATTCCATATTTTCAGCAATAAGAAGTAACACAACACTGACACCTGAAACTCCCGCCTCTGCCCTCAGCGATCCATCCACATTTCTCCCTCGTTTCCAAAACAATAGTTCCGGCAAAAGCAGTCAAAAGAAAATGGCATTTTTGTCTTTGCATTCTGATTCTGAAAAGCTTCCCGAAAGAATGTTAGTTCGGTTGGTAGAAGATAAAGACTAAATAAATATACAAAAAAATTTGTTGTTTTTCTTCATTTATTCTTTTCCATGTCATTTTGATATCATAAGTTTTTTCCAAGTAACTCTAAAGTTAAATCATTCTATTTAAAGGATTTTAATTTTGACGACTTATCTCGAGAACATCTGGAATTTTAGTCTTTATTCTAAAAGAGAATAACGTTATTCTCGTTTATTCCTATATTTTTCATCAAATATATCAAATAGCTTAGTAATTAAGAAAAATAACCAAGCCTTAGTGAAGCATAAGTCTTATTCATATAAAACATTTTGGGGTGCTGATCTCTCGGCATTTGGTGCTCAGAATAAGATGTAGAGAATGAAAATTAACTGTTTACAGAAAGCCATTGTTCAGTTTCGACGTCTGCTGAATTTATCACGTTTAAGATATATACTTATTTTCGTACTTTTTCAATTCTCCAGTTTATAGTAATGAAAATGAGAGCTAGACAAATTTAGATATTCACTATGAATTTCAGTAGATAATGCAGGGGAAATTCCAATATATAATGAAAAAAAAAAATCCAGTAGTCTATGATAACAAAAAGAAGGGCTAGACAAATTCATATATTCTTGGTGGATTTCAGTAGACAATGCAGTGAATTTTTCAGTAGATAATGCAGTAAAAATTCCAGTAGATGATGCAGTGAAAATTTCAGTAGATAATGCACGGAAAATTTAAATATATAAAGCAAGGAAAATTTCAGTAGTCTATGGTAATAGAAATGAGTGCTAGAAAAATTCAGATATTCTTCTAAGTTTTCAGTATATAATGCAGAGAACAAAATTGTCATACAGAATCGCAGCCATATTGTAACCAACCAAGTCTTTACCATTGACACATCCAATATTGTTTATCCTGATGCAATAAGGCGCTGGTAATGCAGATAGCCGAGAAGACCACCTTAATCGATGGTGCCACAAATCGTTTCATCCAATTTCAATAAGAGGAATCGAGTCGGGTGGACAGAGATAGACAGAGGTGGATTCGACGAATTAAATCAGTCCTTATTCTCAGATAACCAGTTGCAGTTCTCGACATTTGGATGTTGCAATGCACAAAATGAGCTAATTGCAGGAAAGGAAATCTTTTGTTTGTTGTAAAGTGTTAAGGGTATTTCCTACTATTGAGGTTACAAGGAATTCATTTTATACTTTTTCCCTTATTACGGTTGTTAAGAGTACGTAAATAATCTTGAATTCATCCAACAGAGATGAATAAATCTATATAGGTTACTGTAAAAGAGAGAGAGAGAGAGAGAGAGAGAGAGAGAGAGAGAGAGAGAGAGAGAGAGAGAGAGAGAGAGAGAGAGAGAGAGAGAGAGAGAGAGATACTACTCATAAAACAACGTATAGTTTAGATTTATTGAACCCTAAATGTACTAAGACTCTAAGGCATTTCTTTTGATATTTACATCTTGTAAATCTATCATATGTTTTATTATTATATTAAATAAGCGTAAAATATGATAATATATTAATTTAGTTTATTTCTTACTAACTATAGATATACTATGTATTTCGAATATTAGGAAAGTTCTATTATTGTGAAATATTCATATTCTGGTGTTTTAGGATTGGCGCAAATGAAAATGGTACAATACTTTGGTATGTTAATGATGTATAGGAATACATAACTGCAATGTGTTCTAGTTTTTCTCCGATAAAGTAATTTGAAACCAGTGCAAAAGTTTTCAAAATAAAGAAAATACAAAAACTTATACAAGACCAAATTTTTGGGAAGAAATGACAGATATCCTATAAATTGGTAAAAAATAGTATTTTTTGGTAAAAATCACTAATATATATATATATATGTATATATATATTTATATATATATATATTTATATATATATATATATATATATATATATATATATATATATATATATGCGTGTGTGTGTGTACATTTATATTTAAACATATATATATATATATATATATATACATATCTATATATATATATATAATATGTGTATGTATATATATATATATATATATATATATATATATATATATATATGTGTGTGTGTATATATATATATATATATATATATATGTATATGTATATGCATATATATACATATGTATTTATATATATATTTATATTCATATATATATTTATATATATATATATATATATATATATACTGTATATATATATTTATATATATCCTATATATATATATATATATATATATATATATATATATATATATATACATACATATATATAAATATATATATATATATATATATATATATATATATATATATATATATATATATATATATATGTATATATATGCATAATTCAATATATTTTACATTGGCTGTAATGCAATAATACCAAAAACTAGGTGAAATTTGTCAAAATGCCCAACATTACTCTTTGATGGGGCGAGTTAAACTTATATCTTTGAATTTAAGTAATACAGTATTTCCGACTCCTAATTACGAATATGAATGTATATATCCATTTGCCAAATGTTGCAATTTTCCTGCAAAGAAATAATGCTGTATCCGGTTCATATGCAGGATAGGATATAAAAACAAATGGACAGTTGGGCACGCAGAGAAATAAGCTGAAAAGCCTTATAAGGTTTCCATTCGACAAATTCCTCGCTTTCTGGCCAACAGTCGCTCCTGTGTCTCCATCCTGGAGCCCTTTCCCTCAGAACTTGGAGTCTTATACGTGAGTCACCTTTCCCTTTATTGTCCTATACATTCAGATCTCTCGCAGAAAGATGCTGGTATAAGTTTCAGTCCTCCAAACCATTTTACCTCTCTCGGTTCGCTCTCTACGTGTTTGACAGTAATTGAGCTATCAAGAAATCGTTTTCCTTTTGGCCTTTGCATGAAATATTAGCTATCATCACCAGATTCTTGATCCTAAGATATCTTAGGTAGATCTAATGTCATTATAATATACAACCAAGAATAGAAGATGAAAGGAAATATAATATAGATTATCCGATACCAAAGATATATAAACAAACGAGCAAGGAATACATTTCAGAGTAAGATAAGAATGTGTCTTGATTATATCTCTGTTATCCGATTCCTGTAACTTTTATAAAAGTCATCTGTTTTGGAGATTGCATTTGGGCTGCTGGAGACATCGAGTGTATCCTATCTCTCAATATCTCTCTCAGTCTCGGATGCTGCTGCAGGTCTTTATGTCTGGCGCTCATCCCGATGGCCTTCCTTGCTGTCTTTGCTCTACATTACACATAACAGGGAGATGTGATCGGAAGACGAGGAGAGAGAGAGAGAGAGAGAGAGAGAGAGAGAGAGAGAGAGAGAGAGAGAGAGAGAGAGAGAGAGAGCATCTCGCCCATAAAATCCAAATATTTTCATTATCAATATTCTTAGAATCCTTTCTTCGTAACATGTTCAAGAAGATTATGATGGATAATTGAAGCAATAAGAGTGATAAATAGTTATATCTTAAAAGAAATTTGGAGAGAAAGATTTCGTGAACCATTTCTTGTGAGGAGTCTGTCAAATGAGGCTTAATGAGGAGAAGGAGGACTCTTCCTCATTCGGCAATTTCGGCAAAAGATCGGGATTCATCTCGTCAAAGAAAAATGGATTTTAAGGAGAAAATTACAATAGATTTTACGAACAGGTGATTTTTTTTCTGCAATAACTTGAAAGATGCTTTTCAAAATTATATAAGAAAATATTTCAGGTAAAAAAAAAAGGATAATTCTACTATGCATAATTTAAATCACCAGAGAGAAAGAACAAGTAGTAAGTTCTATTATATATTTCTTAGATCAACTCCATGTTATGATTCATATCAAAGTCTATTTCAGAAGTAACAGAGCACGATCATTATTTTTCTTTTCCCACGGCCTATGAAGAGATCGTAAGTCTATAAACCCATGGAAAGTAAGTATCCATTTATTTACGATTCTACACAAAAGGGAAAATAGTATTATATCATTTTTACGTCATTATTGGATTGAAAATTCAACCAGCTACTAGTTTCTTAAGTGTCTCGTTGTTCTATCTTATTTTATTCAACATTGTTATTTTTACTAAGAATTTCGGAAAAACGGAAGAACGTGGGTGATATGAGGATGAGCCATTTAGATGTCATGGAGATGAAAAAAAAATAAAAAGATTAATTCACTTATCAATACAATATTTCTAAGATTTCCACACCGAATCAAATCTCTTCTCTACATTCAGGGTTATGGTGGTGTATTGGAAACGTCCCTGCCTGGCGATCGCCGGACGGGGATTTGAGTTATGCTCATGTTCGATAGTTTCTAGTAGTGTCTGCAAACTCGCCATCCTTGTGAGCTAAGGGTGTGGGATTTTGGGTTATCAGAAGCCATTGGGTTGCCCTCCCTGGTCCTTGTTTGGGGGGAGAGGGCGATTAGGCGTTGATTATATGTATAATGGTCAGTCTCTAGGGCATTGCCCTGCTAGCTAGGGCATAGCCACTCTCCCTCTCTCTGCCATTTATGAAAGGCCTTTAAACCTTTAAATAGGAAAAATGAGTCTTCGGAGCAAAAAAGAAAACAGAGATTTAATCAACTTTGCAAAAGAAGCAAAACAAATAATGAAATAAAAACCAAAAATTTGATGCCGATTCAAAGCCTGGGCGACGAAGCTCACCGACATCCGTCTCCTTATCAACAACCATCTCCTTATCAACAACAATCTCTTTATCAACAACCGTTGCAACGCCTTCGCAAACTGCAACAATCCTTCGTTAACGTACGCCTAACGTTCCTACGTAATTTGGCGTAATGTACAATGGCGTTCCAATTTCCGGACGAATTCTCGGGAGTTAGCATTGCAATAATTGAGTTAACTATGTGCTTGTTCCTTTGCAAGATGCCACCTGTTACATTGTTAAAAAGGCAATTGCATAAGTTTGGGTCTTTTGGCGGCTGCTGAGTTGCCAATGTTGCAATGAAACCTGCTGTAATTTTTAATTCGATTTATTGGAAGGTTTTTGTGAGTTATATTTAATTTCGTCTGTTGGCTGAAGTTAGGAACGAATCACAAAATGACGGAAAGAGAATATGTATTAAATATATTTCTTTATACCCAGTAGCTATACTACACACACACATGTATATATATATATATATATATATATATATATATATATATATATATATATGTATGTATTTATATCCATATATAAATATATGTATACACACACACACACACACACACACATATATATATATATATATATATATATATATATATATGTGTGTGTCTGTGTGTGTGTGTGTGTGTGTGTGAGAGAGAGAGTCTGTGTGTGTATGTTTATAAACACATATACTGTATATGTAAAATATTACTCACTTTTAGATCAAAAGTATACTTTAGTAATATTTCAAGGTGTGTTTAAAATTAATGTTTTTTTTTATAATAGAAACCGAATAATTATCATAAATAAAAGTCAATTTGAAAATAAATCCCCTTTTTTTCTATTTAGTCCATTATTTTTTACTAGTAGCTGTTAATGCAGCAGCTTTAACTGTGATCAGAAAAACATAAAAATACCGTTACCATATACTTATTTTTCTCTACTGGCTAACCATAGGGCAAACCAACTAGGCCGAAATAACTCATCGACACCAAAAGCTTGCAAACTCCCAAGCAATATCCGGGGCACATAGCCAACCTCAAGGAGTATCGTCGTCGCCTGTCCGATGGATTTACCTAGAGAGGCCGCAATTCCTATCAAGATCGACTCTTCTCTTATTGTTTGTGGATCCCTGAAGCAGAAAATGGCAAGAAGCGAAAGTGACAGTGATAAACTAATGTTGGGAGCTAACTTTACCAATATGCATTTTTATTGTTCCTTTTTTTCTACTGACCAATTTTATATCTTTGATAATGTCGATGGATGATAATATGTATTCAAAGTTCCTGATCATAATCTATAGAGAAGTAGTCAAGAAAATCAATGGTGACATTTAGTGAGATTTCGATGGTCGTAGAGGAGGTTATATGCTGTTAATGAAGGTACAAAGGGGTCGATAGATAAGAGAATGGTTGGTTGCAGAATTCGATGACAGTAAAAATTGCTAAAGCGGAATCTTTTGTACAAGAATTCAGCGTAAAAGATATTTGAATGAATAAGACTTAATATGATTGGCATGTAACATAACGGTAAATTATGATTAACTAATTGCAGTTGTATTAACTGAATACAATGAAAATCTTTAGTATTTAAAAGTTTATTTTTTTAAATGTTGGAAAATTATATAAAAATAGTTAATTAAATAAAAAAAGCTGATAAATAATAGTTTATTAGTTGTGATAATAAGGCTGAACTATATAATTTTATACTTCAATTATTATTATTATACTTTTAGAGTGTGATTAAAAATATACTTAACCAATAAGATGATGGGAAAGATAAGAAAACTTTCAAAATAATGACTAAAAAGTTTATGTATAGAAAGTTTAATGAAACATATAACGGGAAGGTTGAAATTTGGATATCTAAAATAAAAAGAAAAGCTCGCTTTGAAGAAGAAATAACATGATAACAAAAAGGTTAATATGAAAGAATTTAGCAATCAAATCAGAATAAAAATTTTAAATAATTTTCTTTTATTACCTGTTTCTTAGTTGTTAAGAATCCTTTTTGAGG
>NC_090727.1:39313535-39323535 GCF_036898095.1 Palaemon carinicauda
GAGTTATTTCGTTCTAGTGGGTTTGTGCCAATAATAGAATAATTATATGGTAGCGGGATTTTTATGTTTTTGTAATCAGAGTAAAAGCTATTGCATTAACAGCTACTAATAAAAAGCGAATAGACTAAATAGAACAAAGAGAATTTATTTTCTTATTGTCTTTTACTTCTGCTAATTACTCGTTTTCTAATGTAAAATAATATAAATACATATTTTTGAGAATTCCTAGAAATGATACTCCAGTATACTTTTGATCTAGAAACTAATAAACTTTTACACTGTTGAATACATATATTCATGTGTACTTGTATATATAAACATACATACACGTATAGACATATATATATATATATATATATATATATATATATATATATATATATATATATACATATATATATATATATATATATATATATATATATATATATATATATATATATGTGTGTGTGTGTGTGTGTGTGTGTGTGTGTGTGGTATAGCTACTGGATATAAAGAGATGTATTTAATACATCTTCTCTTGCGGCCATTTTGTGATTCGTTCCTAACTTCAACCCACAGACGAAATTGAATTTAACTTACAAAAAACATTCCGATAAATTTAATTAAAACATTACAAGTTGCATTGCAACATTGGTAACTCGGCAGCCGCCAAAAGCCCCAAACTTATGCAATTGCCATTTGAACGCTGCAACAGGTGGCATCTTGCAAAGGAACAAGCACATAGTTAACTCAATTATAGCAATGCTTACTCCCGAGAATTCGTCCGGAAATTGCGACGCCATTGTACATTACGCCAAATTGCGTAGGACGTTAGGCGTACGTTAACGAAGGATTGTTGCAATTTGCGAAGGCGTTGCAACGGTTGTTGATAAGGAGACGGTTGTTGATAAGGAGATGGTTGTTGATAAGGAGACGGATGTCGGTGAGCTTCGTCACCCAGACTTTGAATTGGAATTAGATTTTTGGTTTTTATTTCATTATTTGTTTTGCTTCTTTTGCCAAGTTGATTAGATCTCTGTTTTCTCTTGTGCTTCGAATAATCCTTTTTCCTGTTTAAAAGTTTAAATGTCGCTCATGAATGGCAGAGCCAGGGACAGTGGCAATGCCCTAGCTAGCAGGACAATGCCCTAGATACTGACCATATATACATAAAATCAGCGCCTAATCCCCCTTACCAACCAAGCAAGGACCAGGGAGGGCCAGGAAATGGCTTCTGATGACCCAAACTCCTCACCCTTAGCTCACAAGCATAGTGGGGGTGTAGACACTACCAGAAACTATCGAGTCTGAGCGGGACTCGAACCCCGGTCTGGCGTTCGCCAGGCAGGGACGTTTCCCATACACCACCGCATCCTTTAATATAGAAAAGAGATTTAATTCAGTGTGGAAATAATAGAAATATTATAAGGGTAATGATAAGTGAATTAGTATTTTTATTTTTCCAATATCTCCATGACATTTATATAGCTCATCCTCGTAACGAGACATTGTTAAGAATCTAGAAGCTGGTGAAATTTTCAATTCAAATACTGACGTAAAAGTAATATAATACTATTTTCCCTTTTTTGCATGATCGTATAAAAATGGATACTCTTTTTCTATGGGTTTTTGGAGTTACGATCTCTTCATTTACCTTTGGGAAAAGAAAAATAATCACCGTGCTGTGTTTCTTCAAAAATAGACTTTGATATGAATCATATCATACAGATTATATCTAAGAAAAAAGTGCTATAACATACTATCTGGTCTTTCTCTCTGACGATTTAAATTATAGTAGAATTATCCTTTAAGTTTTAACTGAAATATTTTCTAGTATAATTTCGTCAAGCATCTTTCAATTTATAGCAGAAAAAAATCATCTGTTCGTAAATCAATTGTAATTTTCTCATTAAAATCCATTTTTCTCTGACGAGATGAATCCCGAAAATTTGCCGAAATTGCCGAGTGAGGAAGACTCCTCCTCCTCCTCATTAAACCTCTTTTGACAGAGTCTTCTGAAGAAATGGTTCACGAAATCTTTCTCTGCAACGGCTCCTTGAGTCTCATTTAAGAGCTCAAGATATTTTAGAAAGAAGAAGAAGATGAAGAAGAAGAAGAAGAAGAAGAAGAAGAAGAAGAAGAAGATAAGGGAGATATAAAGTTAAATTTTGTGAAATAAACTACAGGAAAATACTACAGACAATTTCTTCTAAGATATGATTATTTATCACATTTATTTCTTCAATTATCCATCATAATCTTTTTGACCATGTTACGAAGAGAGGATTCTAAGAATATTGATAATGAAAATTGTTGGATTCTATGGGAGAGATTCTCTCTCTCTCTCTCTCTCTCTCTCTCTCTCTCCCCTTGCTCGTCTTCCGATCACGTCTCCCTGTTATGTGTAATGCAGAGCAAAGACAGCAAGGAAGGCCATCGGGATGAGCGCCAGACATAAAGACCTGCAGCAGCATACGAGACTGAGAGAGATATTGGGAGATAGGATACACTCGATGTCTCCAGCAGCCCAAATGCAATCTCCAAAACAGCTGACTTTCGTAAAAGTTACAGGAATCGGATAACAGAGATATAATCAAGACACATTCTTATCTTACTCTGAAATGTATTCCTCGCTCGTTTGTTGATTTATCTTTAGTATCGGATAATCTATATTGCATTTACTTTCATGTTCTATTCTTGGTTATATATTATAATGACATTAGAT
Source organism: Palaemon carinicauda (assembly GCF_036898095.1). NCBI lineage: Eukaryota > Metazoa > Arthropoda > Malacostraca > Decapoda > Palaemonidae > Palaemon > Palaemon carinicauda. Next base: position 39,316,243 of record NC_090727.1, read on the forward strand.
CCACCTAAGATATCTTAGGACAAACAATCTGGTGATAATAGTAAATATTTCATACAGAGGCAAAACAGAAAACGATTTCTTTATAGATCAATTGCTTTCAAACACGTAGACAGAAGAATTGAAAGAGGTAAAATGGTCTGGAGGACTGAAACTTATGCCAGCATCTTTCTGCGAGAGATCTGAATGTATAGGAAAATAATGGGAAAGGTGTCTCGAGTATAGGACTCCAAGTTCTGACAGAAAGGGCTCCAGAATGGAGACACAGGAGCGACTGTTGGCCAGAAATCGAGGAATGGGAGCTGCCGTTGTCAGCCATAAAACCTGAGATAGAGGCGAAATTGGTCGTATGGAAACCTTATAAGCCTTCTCAGCTTATTTTCTCTGCGTGCCCGGCTGTCCATTTGTTTGTTAATATCCTATTCTGCATATGAACCAGATGCGACATTACTGCAATGCAGCCAAATTGCAACATTTAGCAAATGGAAATGGAAATATACATTTATATTCGTTATTAGGAGTGGGAAATACTGGATTACTTTTATTCTAAAGTAGTTTGGATTGATACAAAAAAGTAATGAGGTAACACTGGGCATTTTGACTAATTTTCTCTTGGTTTTGATATTATCGTATTACAGCCAATCTGAATTATATTGAATTTTGCATATACACAGATATGTATATACATATATATATATATATATATATATATATATATATATATATATATATATATATATATATATATAAGTGATTCGTACCCCCCAAAATGTTGCTTACTGTAATTTATAAGAAAAAATTTATTTTCTTCCTAAAAATAAGGACAGGTAATAACTTCCTATCCTTTGCTTTCGTTTTAAAATTTGCAGTAACAATAACATTATTGTGATGTAGCTAACTTGCTACATATTGCGAAATTTCTTTTATATTAGTCTCTTGTATCCTAAAGTACTAACAAGTATGCTAAAAACATATGTAACTCATTAAATTTTTGTTTTAGAAACTTTTGCACTGACAAAAATATTACTTTATATGTGCAAAACTACAGCACATTGCAGTTATGCATGTCTCAGTCTATCGGTATATTTAAGTTTCAATAAACCTATCCTATTCGTTGTCTTATGGGCACAATCTCTCTCTCTCTCTCTCTCTCTCTCTCTCTCTCTCTCTCTCTCTCTCTCTCTCTCTCTCTCCAAGAATCTTTACACACTCTTAAGAACTGTAATGGAAGAATACATATACAGTAACAACGTTGTACTATCAATAATAAAAAGTACCCTTAACATATTGAAACAAACAAAAGATTTCTTTTGCCTGCAATTAGCTCATTTTGTGCATTACAACATCCTAATGTCGAGAACTGCAACTGGTTATCTGGGAATCAGGACTGATTTAATGCAACGAGTATCCGTCGAATCCACCTCTGTCTATCTCTGTCTGTCCGACTCGATTCCTCTTATTAAAATTGGATGGAACTATTTATGGCATGACCGATTAACGAGGTCTTCTCGGCTATCTGCATTTCCAGCGCCTTATCGGATCACGAGAAACACTATTGGGTGTGTCAATGGTAAAGACTTGGTTGGTAACAATATGGCGGAGATTCTGTTTGACAATTTTGTTGCCCCCATTTTTATCATCATAGACTACTGAATTTTTTTGGGCATTATATGATAAAAATTACCGTATTATCTACTGAAATTTCCACTGCATAATTTACTGGAATTTTCACTGCATTATCTACAGAAGTTTTCCCTACTGAAATCCATCAAGAATTTGTCTATGCCTCTTTTTATTACCATAGACTACTGAAATTTTCTTTGCATTATATACTGAAATTTCCCCTGTATTATGTACTGAAATTTTTACTGTATTATCTACAGAAATTTTCCCTGCATTATATACTAAAAACTATGGAGAATATCTGGATTTGTCTAGCCACCATTTTTATTACCATAGACTACTGAAATTTTCCTTGCATTATATATTGAAATTTTCCGTGTCATCTACTTAATTTTTCACTGCATTATCTATTGAAATTTTCACTGCATTATCTAGAGAAATTTGCCCCGCATTATTTGCTGAAATTCATCAAAAATATCTGAATTTGTCTAGGCCTTATTTTTATTACCACGGACTTCTCGAATTTTACTTGCATTATATATTGAATTTTTTCCTGCATTATCTACAGTATTTTTCACTGCATTATCTACAGAAATTTGTCTTTTATTATATACTGAAAACTATAAAGAATATCTGAATTTGTTGAACCCTCATTTTTATTATTATAGACTAATGAAATTTTCCATGCATTATCTACTGTAATTTATCGAGAATATTTGAATTCGTCTAGCCCTCATTTTCATTGCCATAAACTGAAGAACTGAAAAAGAACGAAAATAATTTTATATCTTAAAAGTGATAAATTCAGCAGATGTCAAAACTAAACAATGGTTTTCTGTAAACAGTTAATTTTCACTCTCTGCATCTTGTTTTGAACAACAAATGCCTAGAGATCGGAACCCCAAAATATTTCATCTGAATAAGACTTATGCATCACTAAGGCTTGGTTATTTCTCTTAATTTCTAAGCTATTTGATATATTTCATAAAAGATAAATTAATAAACGCGAATGTTATTCTCTTTTAGAATAAAGACTTAAAATTCAGATGTTCTTGAAATAAGTCGTCAAAATTAAAATCCTTAGAATATGACTTAACTTTAGAGTTACTTGGAAAACCTTATATCAAGGTGACATGGATGATTTCGAAATAAAAAGATAAAAGAAGAAAAACAGCGAATTTTCTGGTATATCTCTTTGGTCTTTATCTTCTACCTAAATGACTATCATTCTCTCCAGACGCTTTTCAGAATGCAGAGAGAAAACTGCCATTTTCTTTTGACTGCTTTTGCCAGAACTATTGTTTTGGAAACGAGGGAGAAATATGGATGGATCGCTGAGGGCAGAGGCGGGAGTTTCAGGTGTCAGCGTTGCGTTACGTCTTATTGCTGAGAATATGGAAAGAGATATAAGGAAAATAAATAGATAGATAAATAAAGAAAGATAAATAAAGTAAAATACGGAAAAAAAAATTAATGAGATATATTCAGTGAATGTTCAGTGTAGTTTCTATTATCATCTTGGATTTTATGGTTTTTTCCAAACTTTGCTTGGAAAGATCTCCTTTTTCGAAAAGGTAAAAATATCAATAAAAAGATAGATTTATGATTAAATTGATAGATTTTTTTTTTCTTTTTTTTTTTGTAACACCCATAAACATTTTGCATCGGAGTTATTGCTCCAATTTTGTGTTGTGGAATTTATACGGTATTCTAAAGACTTCTTTATGTGACTTTTATCTCGATCAAACACTCATCTCTCGATCAACTTCTCTGCAGAGTTGGGTGGTTTATATTAATCTTTTCTGTTTGGGTTTATATTCTTCTTTTCTATGAATGATATTTTGGGTTCATCTTTGAATCTTGTTTTGGACATTAAACTCACAAGGAAAGTTACTGTCACTATCAAGAGACCTAGAAACACCAATCAGGCTATTTTTTCCACATTCACTTAGCAAAATGACTAATCCTGTAATCATAAAAAGTAACTATCATTTCTTTCCACTATCAAAGAGGATTGGAATTCTCTTTCTGCTTCTGGTTTTCCACCTCATGTTAAACGTCTCCTTTCTCTCTTTTTTCTGCTGGGCAAGAAAGGGACATTTGGATGCCATTTACATTACCCATTGAGGATTGGTGTTATCAAATGTTGCTTCTACCCTTCGCTCTTGACCATGCCTGGTATTATGTACAAGCATTACATATATATACATATACTGTATATATATATATATATATATATATATATATATATATATATATATAAGTGTATATATATATACTATAATATATATATATATATATATATATATATATATATATATATATATATATATATATATATATATATATATATATATATATATATACTCTTTTATAAAACAGACATTTACGAACACTATATGATGGGAACGTGACTTGTTTATGAAAATGTTATGGAAAGTGTGCCTTGACTCTCTTTTAAATCTCTTTACAAAGATTTATTGTTACAGCTTATGGACGATTTTGTTTAGTGTCTCGGGTTTTACAGCCTATAAATCATGGCTGACCTTCTCACTCAAAGGAGAGATACATGAATTAGAGATTATCAAGCATAAAAGAATTTTTTTATAAACTCATATTAGTTTTCTTTTGGAGTTAAATATTAATTTAGTTCTACGTAAGTCATTTTTTGGAAATAGCGAGTAGTCATTGATATCAAAATAAACCTTTAATAATAGTTTTAATAACAATTATAATTCTAATAATAGAAATAATTTAAATGGCCAATATGTTTCGGAACTTTCCTGTAATGAAATAATATCTAGGTTTTAGCAGATGTGAAATATGAGAAAATTGATCATTATGATATTGGGGTTTCTTTGTTCAATTTGGCCTAGACGAAATAATCCTTATTTTCCGTCGGTTTCTGAATTTCCATCTGACCTCAAATTTGTCTTGACAATTGACCTGAAATTTATCGTAAAATAGAGGTTTTTCTCAAGATGTACATTCACATAAACTATCAAAATTTGGTTTTGGCTTGGTCTAATTGGGGCACTAAGCTTTTCTAAAGGACCAAAAATCTCCATTACTTTTTTCATTTTTCAGGTTCTAAGATTTTCTTTGGAAGCAGTTTTCTTCTTTTATTTTAATGCATCTATTTTAATTATTCTAAAGAATATATATAAATGTGATGCAACATGTTTTTTTTTTTCATAATTATCCAAACGCGCTGTATGACAGAATTGAAAAGCAGTAGATTGAAGGTAAGAAAATAAATAATGACTAAGAGTTTCTGTAATGAATTCTATTTCATAGCTAACTTTTTATTCTCCTTAAATTCCAATATATTTAAGATGATATTCTAATCATCCTATCAAGAGTTAGCATATATGAATAAACTAATCCAATATAAAGCAGATTAGTATATTTAATTGTCCTCAACTGTCCGAAATTATGCGTTGATAGTTTAGAAGGATAATCACGACTCCAACTGGCCACTTCAGCGTCTAAATCCGAGTCAGTTTCGACCCACAACTGAAGAAGTTTCAGTCCGTTGTGAGTTCCAAAGTCGTTTCATTTAAAGTTTCAGCTGATATTGAATCTAATCCTGAGATGGCACTTAAACCAGAGGAAAATTAATAAAGTTTAGGAGTTCTCCTGTTGGGAATGCAAGGGCAGTCCCTTAGAAAGGACTTCTTTCGACTCCTTTCATCAACAGTTTTCCAAGGCGTTGTGGAATACGGATGAGAATCAATAGTTTTTTCGTAATTCTTTCTTGAAGGGAAATATTTGGATATTTTCTAGTTAATGTTATCCACTTATGCTTTTAGAAGGTTTTTTTTTTTTTTTTTTTTTTTTTTTTTTTTTTTTTTTTTGTAGCATCATCTATTATTATTATTATTATTATTATTATTATTATTATTATTTTATCATTTTATTATCTTATTAGTTTATTATTTTATTTTATTATTATTTTATTATTATTTTATTGTTTTATTATTTCATTATTTTTTTATTACATTTTTTTATTATTATTATTATTATTATTATTATTATTTCTTAGAAATTCATAGGTAGTAATGAAAGCAAGAAATACACACAGGTAATTCGCCAAAGTTTTGTCTTATCTAATAAATTAAGGTTATATTATGAAATGTTTTTATGATAAACGTAATAATTGCAAGTTGTCTTAGAGGGTCAACTTTTGTATTAATCATGATGTGATCTTTGACGACTGATTTATATGTTTTCTGCTTTGACTGATCAATCAATAAACGTGACACTTAAAATCAACAAATAAAAAATAAACAGATAATGTAATTGAATAACAATCACTTTAATCTGTATTATCATTAAATATTCATTTTACATTGACTTATCATTGTTGGCAAATTCATGAGCAACACTTTGAAAAATAATGAATCACAGAATCTAAATATAAAACTTAACATTAAACAGAGATATTCGCGTAAACACAAGGGCGACTTCAATGTAATAATATCATCAGCAGCCATGAAACAAGTAAATCGGTATTTCAATCAACAACTGACAGCTGACAGCGACGACTCTGTCCCAAATGGTGGCATCCCCTTTAACATGTGGCACTTGTCTTTCAAAGGAATATGCACAATGAGTTCGATGGCTCCATTTGCGAGAATCTGACCTTGTTTGCGAAAAGCTGACTTTGTTTGATAAAGCAGACTTCGTTTTTTGAGCAGACGTCGATTGACAAAGCAGACTCCATTTGATAAAAAAAAGGTTTCGTTTGATAAATCAGACTTCTTTTAATAAAGCAGACTCGTTTTGATAACGCAGACATTGTTTGATGAAACCGACTCCCTTATATAAAGCAAATTTGGTTGGATAAAGCAGACTTCGTTTCCTAAAGCAGGCTTCATTTTAGAATGCAGACTTCCTTTGATAAATCAGACTTCTCTTGATAAGACAGACTTCCTCTGATAAAGCAGACTTCGTTTGATAAACCAGACTTAGTTTAATAAAGCAGACTTCGTTTGGTAAAGCAGACTTCCTTTGATAAAACAGACTTCATCTGATAGAGAAGAATTCATTTGATAAAGTAGACTTCTTTTGATAAAGCAAACTTTCTTTGATAAAGCAGACGTTATTGATAAAACCGACTTCGTTTGATAAAGCAGACTTTTTTGATAAAATAGACTTTATTTGATAAAGCAGACTTAGGTTAATAAAAAAGACTTCCTTTATCAATGCAGACTTCCTTTGATAAAGTAGAATTCGTTTAATAAAGCATACTTCGATTAATAAAGCATACTTCGTTTGATAAAGCAGACTTTGTTTGATGTCGTCATCCCCCTACATCACAGATTCTTAACCAGGGGAAATCCGCCCCAAATGGGGAGAATTTCAAGTTTTCAGGGGAGAATTGGGACCACAGATTTGTAAGTTCAAATTGTTAGAATATTAATTTTCCATTGCCTTTTATCTCCCCAGGGAGCGCTATGAAAATAATCCATGGAAACTCGTAAATGTACTTACTGTACATGAAAAAAAAATAATGGATATTTTGTAATATGACATATTACAGTATTTTGAATGCACTTTTTGAGGCAGGCAATCTCGAAAAGGGTAAGGGGCTGGTTATTCATGACATATGGTAAAATTTGGCGAATGGGTCCAATTCTATATCCTTCGTTGGTTACTTCGTCTATCTTA
>NC_090727.1:39330860-39345860 GCF_036898095.1 Palaemon carinicauda
TATTTTTTCAATGAAATAAAGAAAATGAAGATAATTTATTCATGACTTTTCGTGAGTGACTTTGTGTTCACGTCTGTGTACTTTTTTGTAGAGAGAGAGAGAGAGAGAGAGAGAGAGAGAGAGAGAGAGAGAGAGAGAGAGAGAGAATGTATAATAAATAATCTATGCACTACGAAAATTTTCGAGAGAGAGAGAGCGTATAATAGTTATGAAAATCATATCCATAGTTATGGACTACGAAAATCCTTCCCTTTCAGAAAAATCACAGGAACTCCCATAAGAATAAAAATGTACGTGGTTCCGGTGTAATAATGTTTTTCAACCAATAATACGAGGTTTGGAGAATCCTTTTCAGCAGATGATTAAACATTTGCTGGTTCTCTTTCGTTATTTGCTTCCCTTCACCAAACTCTTCATTTTCCCTGTAGGAACCCCATAGAGCCATATTATTATCTTGGCATCTTCCCCTTTTGAGTTCCCTCATCAAAGAGGCGACGCCTCACCATTCATCGAGTCACGCAGCTTCCCATTAACGAAGACTCTTTCATGATTGATCTATTTTAAAGTTTCTTTATGTATGGAATTTTTTTTTTTGCTTTTGACATTGCAGCTCAAATGAATGAAAAAAATTCTATTCAAAATGTGTTATAATTTTTCGTTTGTAAATAAGAGTAGGATGAATATAATAACTTTTATTGTTTCATTATTTTTGTTTGTTACCATTTAGCTTTGAAGCTGTATACAACTAGAAAGAATTTTGATATCATGTGTCCCTATTTCAAATTTATTCATACATTTCCTTCGGAAATACGTAGGATGGGATGAAAATAACCAATTTTATTGTTTAATTATTTTCGTTTGTTATCATTTATACAAGAATGTCACCCAAAACGCCGTTTAGGTATCATCGCCCCGAAAAGGTGGCTAGGAGTTTGGTCCAATGCTATATACAACGAGCCTTTTTAGACCTTTCCAAAGAGCCCAAGAACACCTCTTAATTGTTTGTGGTTCCTGAGATACGCATACCCCTTATTTTCGCGAGTTCATGTCCCTACCCCTTATATCTTAGCGTAGTTCCCTCATCTCCCCCATTGCCATACAAAGGGTCCTCGAAACATTTCCAATGAGTTCAGTAACACCTCATAACTCTATGTAGTTCCTGAGATACATTTACCCATTATTTTATGGTTTTTGCGTTCCTACCCTTATAGAGAGAGGCACGCCCATCGCCACAACCTCTGTACCTCGCGGGACTCGAGACCTTCCCAACGAGCCCAAGAACACCTCTTACCTTCTTGTGGTTGCTAAGAAACCTTTAATTTAAAAAAGTCTATGGTTTATGGTTTTTTCATCCCTTAATATGGGACCTTACGGCAAGACCCTAGGAAAGGAGAAGAAATTGGGTTATTTTTCGTGGCGGGGGTCATTGTCAGGCCCCTGAATAAATATAGAACAGTCTAATATAAAAAGTGTGGAGAGCTAGGCAGCAAACCCTCTTTTGTTTCCGAATGTTTCACAGATATTCACGACTGAACTACAAACCCAAATGTTTCCAGAACTATGCATCTTTTTTATCCCTTTTTTTTCTATTTGCAGTTCTCCATTGATTGTAAATATACAGTAGAGTATGCTACTGGAGTTTAACAAAGGCAAACAATTGCTTTTCATGTCCAACAGGAGAAACACAAATATTTGGTTTTATTCTCGCGGATGAAAAAGAAACAATACCAAAAACCATTTGCTGAAAAAGTTCGGAGTGGTATGAGACCGATTTAATTTACGATCAGATTCATATTGATGGAAAGAAAAGCTTATTTTATACGATGAAATTTCTATTTTCCTCTCGTTAGAATAATACGTTGTTCAACAATATACTCTTTGGACCTGAAATATTGTTTTGTAGGGATTTCATTATGATAGTATCTGCATGTTTCATGTGACATGAACATGCATAATATACATACAAGCTTATAGATTATTTCTTTTTGATAAATAATTCAGCTAAAATTTCTAATGACTCTCTCTCTCTCTCTCTCTCTCTCTCTCTCTCTCTCTCTGTATATATATGCATATATATATATATATATATATATAATACAGTATATATATATATATATATATGTATATATATATATATATATATGTACACACACTCAAATAAATAAATAAACAAATATATGTTTGTATATATATATATGTATATATATAATTATGTATATATATATATATATATATATATGCATATATACACACACATATGTATATATACACACACACACATATATATAAGAAAGAGAGAGAGAGAGAGAGAGAGAGAGAGAGAGACAGAGAGAGAGAGAGAGAGAGAGAGAGAGAGAGAGAACAAGTTGACCAAAAGTCATGTGTTTCCTAAATCATATTATCTGGTGTCTTAATCTCATTATTAGCAGCAACAACTCCTACTCCTTAGATTCTGCCTTCATAAAACTCAAAACAATATCTCCTTCAAGTCCTAACAAATACACGATCTCTGAGATTAGCAGTCGCTTATCCCAAGCACTTCCAGGATTATTGTCCCATGTGTTCATATAACTTGTAAGCAAATGGTGACTGAAACTGTCGTGTTAGGAATAATTATACCGAACTTGGTTTTCTACAATGGCTCAGTTTGCGTTTAGGTTTACGATAAAGGACTTATTTTTTCAATGCTATGTTTTTAAACTTTGCATATTATTAACTGTATTTTAGCATTATGTTTGTTTGCCAGGAACACCTGCCGTAAAAAAAAAAAAAAAAAAAAAAAAAAAATCCGGTAAAAGTCCTGGAATGGGTGTTGTCAGGCATTTACCGTTTTGAAAAAGGATTGATATTACGGTCAACAACCCGTAAAAGGAATAACAAAGTCGCGTAAAATTACGGTCGCCTGTAATTTACTGAAATACAGCTGAGAACAGTATATTTTTACGGAGACTTTCCGTTTAGATTGCGTATTTTTTCTTTTCAACGATGTAATCTTATAATACTAGTAGGAAAATAAAAGCTTGGACCTAGATAGAGATATATATGATTAACATAACATTGATAAGGATATGAATAGTAAGAAAAAACACATATTCACAAGAAAAAAAAAAAAACTCAAAGGAAGCCAAGCTTCAATAAAAAAGAACTAAAATTCGTCGATTAGATGAAATACTGAGTAATCAATTAATCATTCCTATATAATAGAGAACAAGTGCCTGTCTGTCTATATATATATATATATATATATATCTATTATATATATAAATTATATATATATATATATATATATACATATATATATATGTATATATATGTAAATTATATATATTTATATATATATATATATATATATACACTGTATATATATATATATATATATACAGTATATATATACGTAAATATATATATATATATATATGTAAATATATATACAGTATATATATATATATATATATATATATACATATATATATATATATATATATAGATATAGATATAGATATATACATATTTCCAGTCACGCTTAGCGACATTGCAAGAGGTATAACTACTGGGTATCTCCCTGTCCCTCGGGAAGGGGGTGAGGGAGCAACCATACACTGGTGAGATGGGGTTACCCAAAAAGGTACATTGTGTGTGCGTGCGTGCATATTTATCTAAATATTCAACAGTCATTTTTGACGGTCTCATACATTATACTCTTCGGTTTGAGGATGGTCTTTGGCATACAGGAGACATCCGAAATGTATCATACTTCCTAATATCTCTTTTACTTTTAGGATGCTGCCTCTTTCTATTCTGGCACTCTTCCCGTCGCATTCCTGGCAGCTTCTGTGCCGCATTAGAGATAAGGTACAGATACCATCGATAAACAGTCACACACACACACACACACACACACAGAGAGAGAGAGAGAGAGAGAGAGAGAGAGAGAGAGAGATTTTAATAACTTTGGAAGGGGTAACGTAGAGATACTATCGATAAACAGTCACAGAGAGAGAGAGAGAGAGAGAGAGAGAGAGAGAGAGAGATTTTAATAACTTTGGAAGGGGTAACGTAGAGATACTATCGATAAACAGTCACAGAGAGAGAGAGAGAGAGAGAGAGAGAGAGAGAGATTTTAATAACTTTGGAAGGGGTAACGTAGAGATACCATCGATAAACAGTCACAGAGAGAGAGAGAGAGAGAGAGAGAGAGAGAGAGAGAGAGATTTTAATAACATTACTAGGCTACAGTACTCTCGTTTACATCTGGTATTCATGTTATCAAAATTTTATGGGCATTACTTATAAAATCATCTTTAATGGGAATAGTGTAGCAACAGTAGGATATAATGAATAACAAAAGAAAGAGTTTGAAAACTATTTTGGAAAGGAAAGGCCAATAAAAGCATTTCGACATTTAATCATCAAATATATGACTGTTCATAGTTCAACATTGATTTCGTTCTAGAGTCCGAGCTTCTCCTATCGTACATCTTGGTAACTGAATGTCCTTTCACTCTGATTATATAAAATTTTAACCTCGTTTTCAATCCATTTCCTGTTTTTTTTATTTAGTTTTCCAAATGAACTAGACATTCATCATCATCATCATCATCATCATCTCCTACTACGCTTATTGACGTAAAGGACCTCGGTTAGATTTCGCCAATTGTCTCTGTTTTGAGCTTTTAAATTAATACTTCTTCATTCATCATCTCCTACTTTGTGCTCTATAGTCCTCAGCCATGTAGGCCTGGGTCTTTCAACTCTTCTAGTGCCTTGTGGAGCCCTGTTGAGCGTTTGGTGAACTAGTCTAGATATTAGCAAGTAATTATGATTAGATAATTTAAAACGAACTGGGGTATAGGTATTATGAAAAAAAGGTTAAACTGAAGTCATGTTTTTTTTTCTTTTAATCCTAGTTTTCAAAATATTTATAATTTTCTTAATCACAAACTTCAGTTTGATTACAACAAGAATGACTGTAAACTGAACGTTATGACCGGAACCACGTGAATCATTTGGCATAAAAGATTATCATGATTCATATTCAATACTTGATTCATAAAATATTATTTTGATCGACAAGAGAAGTTATCTGTAGTAAGGATCGTTTTAAAAGAGTTATTTGTGCAGGGAAATTCATAAGATTTATTGTTGAATGATGAAAGCTGATGTTTTTCAGCTAATGATTAATCAATCACTGATCTTGTCTGTTATGATACCAGATAATATCTAATCTAATGATTAACCAGAGTAACTTTAAAGGATAAACACGGGTAGCTTCGGTAATTTTCCCTTTTTAAACTGACACAAAATAAACTGACGCAAAATAAACTGACGCAAAATAAACTGACACAAAACATATCATAAATTCGTGCTAGCCTACACGCTCTTTCTTTCGCAAGTGCAAATAAAATATTGTCTTTATTTTTCGCAGCGTTGTGCCAGGCAGTCAGCCAGTAAATCAGTCACTGAACTTTTAAAAAACCTATCAAGAAATGTGTAAATATGGAAAATAAAAACATAAGCATTGAATCTGGGTACTTGACTGTTTCTGTTAATATTCTCAATTCTCCATTGTAACCACACAAGCACAACAAACTGACGCAACGTTGAAATTGGAAGATCATGCATTATAAGAGGTACCTAACATTAGCGAGCGCAAATAGAATAGTGTCTCTCATTTTCGCATCGGTGTGCCTGCAGGCAGTCAGCCAAGCAAGGCGGGTGTCGCGGCCGCCTGTCCAATATATTTGGCTGGAAAGGCAGCCAATGACATCATGGTCTCGTGGGTATTCTCATTGCCTCGAATTCTTTTCCTACGAAGAATTGCAGGATGCAGAAGCGACTCTAAATAAATTATGTCTCCTCTTGAATGTTCTGCCAAAATCTTTTAAACACATCAGTCTATTTCGTTTTCAATTGCACAAAAACATTGTCTTATTGAGAAATTTTTCTAAGATTTGGGTAATCAATCTGTTCTGAGGATATGTCTTAAATCCATTCTACAATGTTTTGAACGTTGGCAAACATGGATTGCTAAGATAGATCGCCTAGCACGGTAAGATATACCACCTAGCACAATATTTTCCTTTAGTGTGAATAAATGAAAGAAATGTGTAAATGTTCAAGGCCTTGATATACAAAATAGGCCTTCACAAAATACATTTAGGTGCCAACTTATTGTTCTCCTGTCTAGTCTTTAGGTGCTGATTCATCTTAATTTGTTGGATAAAAATTTGCGATGTGTTAAGTTCCTTGTTTCTGATCTTGAAGGCTTTCAAACACATTCGGTCGATTTTTTCTTCAATTGAAAGAACTTTGTCTGATTGAGAAATTCTTCTAAGATTTTCGGTGATCAATCTGTTCTGAGGAAAGGGTTTAATTCCATTCTACCTTGTTTTAAGTATTGTTCTCCTGTCTAGTCTTCAGGTGATGGTTCTCATCTTAATTTTTTGGATAAAAACTTTAAGTATGTTAAATTCCTTGTTTCTGATCTTGATATTAATGTTTGGCTCTTCAATACAGTACACGATGCAATGGATTTGAATGAGAACACTACATTTTGCTTGAATATTTCAATTGTAGGAGTTTAATGAAGGTACAAAACGATAAAGAATGTTATCACATTCGATGACGGAAATGGTTACGATAATGATGATGATTATGATGATTACCATGTTTATGAAACTGAATCTTGCAACATATGACGTCAGGACCCTCGTAACACTACAAGATCATCTTATCTTGCAGTGTTACCAAAAAAGCTGAAACAAATAAATTGGGATATAATAGGATTTAGTGAAAATAGAATAGAAAAGATATATATATATATATATATATATATATCGTCAGACCCTTGCTCTATATTATATAAAGACGATGATTCATTTCTTTATGGTTTTTGATAAACGATGTTCACTCGTTCGAACATGAAATCAGCCCAATTGATTAAAGAATAACATAAATAAAAAAATTTTTCGCCTTCTGTACCCAAAGGAGAATATGAAACGTAACACTCAGAGATATCGAGAAAACAGAAAAACTCCCTCGAGATGAATAAGAAAACATCCAAAGACACGTCAAAGGATATGCAATGTCTTCTGGCTTTCTTAGATCATCCTCCTCATATTTAGAATTGTACTGGAAAGACTCCAGCGATGTTTCAAGACACGCACCGCAAACATCACAAGATTATTGACGCCATGACATTTCCGGAGAGGGTCGGTCGTTGGATAAATATACGACCTCGTCTCAAGATGAGGCTGATGTATTCTTGTTTTAGTCAATACTTTTGGCAGATTGGTCGTCTAGTTCCCTCTTCGCCTGAGAAAATGTTGGGTGGAGTCTTCTTTGCTGTAGAGATTCATATGCACGCTAAGGTCTTGGTGGCCGATGTGGTAACGTCCATGACCAGTGAACGCTAGACTGGAGTTCGAGTTCTGCTCAAACTCGTTAGTTCCTTTGGTCGCTGCAACCTCACCGTCCTTGTGATCTACAGTAAGGATGGGGGTTTGGGGGGAGCCTATAGGTCCGTCTGCTGTGTCAAGGAGGTGCAGGCAATTGCTAATGATGAGTCAGCGGTTAGACCTATAGACTTCCCCAAACCCCCCATCCTTTGCTCACAAGGAGAGTGAGGTTGCAGAGGCCAAATAAACTAACGAGTTTGAGCAGGACTCGAACCCCAGTCTGGGTGAGTTTCAGTAGTCAGAGACGTTACCACCATCACAAGGCAAAAATGATTATATTATTCCAGGATTTAGGTTAAAAGTTAAAATTGAATAAATTATAATAATATCATTATTTAAAAGCTACAGAAACTGTGTATCAACTTGCAATGACATATCCTCTATAAACTACTAAATCAAAATTGTTGTCAAGGTCGATTGTAAATGAAAGAGTATTATAAATCAATCTTGTCCATAGACAGCACAGGCGATCAATGGAAATAACACTAAATTCAAGACCCTAATTAAAGGAACTCTTGAATTCATGAAGAACTATATCGTATTATATATCCTGTTTGAAATCAATACGATTGATGTTTAGAACAATGAAGTGGAACTGACGAAGATTAAACGACTAGTCTGGCTCTAGGACGGATACAGAAATAAGTTTAACTAAACGTGGTTACGTCTACCATTAATATGATTATTTTATGATAGTTTTTTTAGGTCTATAAATGTTCCTGGCTTCAGGACGGATTCAGAAACAAGTTTAGCTAAACAAGAATACATGTGCCATTAATATCATTATCTTACGATAGTTTTAAGACCCATAAATCCTCCTAGAAAGCTTTTAGAGAGTAGAATGATCTTTCTTTCTAAATGAAATATAAATAAAAATAAGGTAAAGGAAAGGAATGAATGAATTTAAAAGCAAGGAAACAACTCAATCTTAAATAGATCATTTTCATCACTAAGTTAAGAGTTATATGTACAAGATTCAAAATATCTTATAATCGGTTAATTAAAGAAATGTACTTTCCTTTTTAAAATACGATATTTCTCCTTCTTATCTATGTTTTTAAGCATGATGCCTTCAACACTAGCCTTTCGGAATGTTCCCCAGTTTTTTTAAGCATCCCAATTCCGAAAAAAAAAAACTTCAGTAAAATGAAAATACTCATCAGTAATGTCGATTAGTTTCAGAATTTATCCGGTTGTTTACACCCTCCACAATAACAAATACAAATTTTGACAATAGTGCTTCCAGGTCAGTTGAACCAACAAGTATCCAAAATATTTAATTTAAAAAAAAGTTATTCTAAGAAATAGAATTTACCAGATAATATATTCAAAGTTGAAGAAGCTAAGATAGAGTTTTATTTCTCATGAAAACCATCTAAAACAAATACATATTCTAAGAAATAGAATTTACCAGACAGAATATTCAAAGTTGAAGTAAGCTTAGATTGATTTTTATTTCTCATGAATATGATCTAAAACAAATATACACATGTATATATATGCACTGTATATATATATATATATATATATATATATATATATTCTAAGAAATAGAACTTACCAGACAGGATATTCAAAGTGGAAGGAAGCTTTGATTGACTTTTATTTTTCATGCAAACGAAGTCTTAAAAAACTTCCTTGAATCTTCCCCTGAAATGCGATACAATATTCTTTCACTTTCACGAATTCTGGATTTAGGAATAAAACACTGAGACAAGAAAGCTATGCACAACTTTTGGTGTCAAGTTTACAACGTGGAATTTCAAACAAAGGAACATTGAGCCAAGGCAAGGGGGAGTTGGCGCTTGTGGGATCCAAAGCTTTTTTGCTTCCAAACTAGACATTTTGGCTTCGATAAATGAATTACTTAATTCTTATTTTTCGAAAAATTAATGATGATATTATAGGTAAAATCTATGATATTTATTAAGATAATACTTTAAAACTTTTCTTATTATCAGACTTTAAAACACTTATTGAGCTTTTTCCTACTAAACTAGACATTTTGGCTTTAAGAAATGAAATGACTTTACTCTTGTATTTTGAAAAAATGTATGATGATATTATAGGTAAAAAAACTATGACGTTTAATAAAATAAAATAAAACTTTTCTTATTACCAGATTTTGAAACACACACACACACACACACACATATATATATATATATATATATATATGTATATATATGTATATATTTGTGTGTATATATGTGTATATATATGTACATATATATACACATACACACACACACACACACACACACACACATATATATATATATATATATATGTGTGTGTGTGTGTGTGAGTGTGTGTGTATATATATATTTACATACACACACACACACACACACACACATATATATATATATATATATGGAATTGATGGCACATGATTGTGATTGACACAAAATCAGTTAATTAAAAGCCTAATTAAAGAATTTATCTATGATGATGGTTGAATTATTCTAGAATTTCATATAGTTATTAAACATTATCCTGAATAGCAATCATGCAATTAATTAAAAGCTGTGGAATGTATATTAGCTTTGGATAAATATTTGTATCGAAACAATGATTGCTTTGATTTGTTTGTGTTCATTATAACCATCACATAACTTCACAATATAAAGTGACAATTTCTCTATTATGCATAACTTATTTTAGAATTTCCAGATAGTTATAATTGTTGTTGTCGTTTCTTTTTCAACCTTTAAACTTCTTTTTCTAGAGCTTTCTCATACACACTGAAATATAGGATAAGTATTATAAATATTATAAATATAAATGTTATAAATATAAATAATTTGAGTATTATCAACATGAATATTATAAATATTACATATATAAATATTATAAATAATATAGATATAAATATTATAAATACTATGAATATGAATATTATAAATATTATAAATATCATAAATATAAATATTATGAATTCAGAATGTAAGAATCTAAGCAAGAAAAAACATATATCTCTTTCATCAACTCTTTTTCAAATATTTCTATTGTTATTTAGAGTGAATACGAAAAAAACAAGAATGGTTACGGAGAAAAACCATTCAATTTAAGAAGATTAGAATCGTTTTTGTTGCAGCTTGACACTTGTAGACATTGTTATTTGAAATGTCAGTCTCTAGAATAGTCTGTTAGTGGTTGTTTAATGGTTTAAAGGCCGCTCATGAATGGCAGAGGCAAGGTACAGTGACATTGCCCTATCGAAGAGGATAATGCCCTAGAGACTGACCATATATGCATTTGTTCAGCGTCCAAGCCTCTTCTCCACCCAAGCTAGGACTAAGGAGGGCCAGGCAATGGCTGCTGATGACTCAGCAGATAGAAGTATATGCTCCCCCAAACCCCCCATCCTTATAGCACAAGGATGGTGAGGTTTCGGCGACCAAAGAAACTAACGAGTTTGAGCGGGACTCGAACCCCAGTCTAGCCTTCACCAGTCAGGGACGTTACCTCATGGACCACTACAACCCCTCAAAACAAGTAAAAATCGAATGCTACAACCAGTATGGGGTCCAAGAGAAAATGTGAAAAATATCCAGTAAAGGACCATTAAAACAGTAATAATATTAACAGGACGATATACAGTAGTGGAAAGGGAACATATTGATGGTTTGGAAAATTATGCTCAAATATGAATAAAAAGCAAAAAGGTAGCCTCTTCATAAACCACCAGGCATCCTTAGCCATTCTGTTAATTCCGTTTAGCACCTCTGTTGGAAAACATAAGAGGATATGAGAATCAAAAAATTCTGTTTGAGTATATCCTATGCAATAGAACTACAGCCCAAGACAGCACAAGGCATGGTTCTGTGACCATGTCACTACCCAAGACTAGAGTACATTGGTTGGATTTTGGAGTGTCCTTATAGATGAGATGCTTACCATAGGTAAAGAGTCTCTTCTACCCTTACTATTTGGTCACATATCCACTGACGATATAGCCACTACCCACCACAATGTGTGAAGAAATAGGAGAATGTGTAAGGATTATTTCAGGCTAACATTAAACTGACTGACACGGGGTTAATGGGTGCCATTTTGTTTCCGGGAGGCAGGCTACTAGCCAACCAGTCTCCAGTCCTTAAAGTATCCTTGACTAATTTTGTGGTCATTCTTCTTCCAATATTTTCATATATATAACTTGAACGAATTTAACAGTTGGTCAAATAAAGAATAACCAGAGGCATTTCAATCATTATATCAAAACTTGGCAGTTTTCACTACCAAGATTCCTCAGTGTTCCGTACACTTTAGTGACGGTTATTATAAAGATTGAAAGACCAACAATTATAAAGATAAATGTATAAATAACAACTATCAATATTGGGAATCATTTGATATCTCTACTTTATTTCTCCATCCAACACGATTTGAAATCGGAAAACCTGATGCTATGTCTCTGAATTGCCATTCAACACTGAATTTAGAGGAAATGAATATGAATAAATGAAACTAAGCAAATATATAGTGCTGCCTTGTATGCTACATAAGTGTTTACATTACAGTTTTTCATTACTGTAGTGCGTGGAAATTATTGTACGTAAGAGTCGTTCCTCTATGAGAAATTCCGATTAATACAGAATTCATATTCTATAGTTATGGAAACTCAAAGCTCAGAATGTTAGAGCAAGTAAATGGATTTTTTTATATAGCAATCAACAGTAGGGGAAAGGCTGAATGTATATATTTTAGTCCTTTGATTTTAGTTCTCAATATCCCATTGCCATCAGACGTAGAATAATAAAGATATATATATATATATATATATATATATATATGTGTGTGTGTGTGTGTGTGTGTGTGTGTGAAGGAAAAGAAATGAGTTGTTTTCGAAGCAGACGACTTTATAAAACCTGATTAGTTATATGACTCAATATCCTCGGATAAATTTACATTTGGGGATACGAAAACCACACAAATAGTAAGCAGCTTTCCGTTTGCTTTGTTGAAAGATTGTTTACCAACTCGTCAAAAGCAGTTTTAGTGAAGCGCCCGAATAAGTAAGAATTTCAGAGGTAAATAAATCTGAATCATAAATAGAATAGAGAAAATGTTATGCTGAGTGTGTATATACAAAATGGCCCATAAGAATTAGAATAAAGTTTTTTTAGGAGTTAAATAGATTATGAAAAGTAAATTTCCATCAATATGCTATTCACCTGGAAAAAATAACTACTTTGTTTCATCTTTTCTGCTTATATGAAGTCATGAGAGTGTGTCTTTTTGAAGGCTTTATAGAAAAAAATCTTAAAAATAAACCTACACTAAATAGATATATAAATCAACTGTGATACTACCAGTAGAGATGAATTATTTATGGAAAAGATATCCATAGAAAAATTGGAAAAATAAATGAAATGTTTATGATTTTCTGAAATTGATAACGATGTAAAAATCTGTAGCAATCCAATACTAAGATAACATTTCTGAGAAAATGAAAAAGTTGCCCAAAAAAGCAGACACTAGAAAATGAGCAGTTAGCCAAAGAGCGAGTGAGTTCCCCTTTAGCACCCTGTTGTACAGTTGGCTTCATTAATTCAGGTACACTTCAGGTAATATTTTGTCGACAAAAAATAAGCCGTTGGCACCACTGCATGGAAAACAAAGTCACTGAGCTTGTAAACACGTGATCAAACACATTTATTATTAATTTTTACGAAGTGCTTGTTTTTACCAAAACTCTACAATGCACAGCTGCTGTCAGACATTCCTTATCTTTCCATGCAGTGTACTGGAATTAATGAAGCCAACTGTACAATAAGGTCATAATGAGAGGTCTGTCGAGTCTTCCAGGAAAGTCAACCATATCACACTTGGCTGCTCTCGTTGGATTTTGGCCCTTATATATGAAGGCTATAAGGATCATTAAGGTTTGTTTTAGTAGCAGTAAAGGGGAATTTGATTTGACAACTAACACCACTTACAGGGAAATTGAATTGCTTGAGATGAAAGCATTTGAGAACTTCGGGAAGATTGTTTTCTCGGAAACTGCTCTGAAAAGAGAAATGTTTTACAGTTATATTTTCATATATTCGACAATTGTAACGAAGCAAAAGGCGATGATTATTATTATTATTATTATTATTATTATTATTATTATTATTATTATTATTATTATTATTATTATTACAAGCTAAGCTATAACCTTAGTTGGAAAAACAGGATGCTATAAGCCCAAGGGCTCCAACAGAAAAAAATAGCCCAATGAGGAAAGAAAATAGAAAAATAAATAAACTGCAAGGGAAGTAATGAACGATTAAAATAAAATGTATATATAAAACCAGTAACAATGGTAAAAAAGATCTTTCAAATAAAACTATGAAAACTTAAAAAAAAAGAAACAAGAAAAAGAGAATCAAGTTAGAATAATGCGCCCAAGTGTACCCTCAAGCAAGAGAACTCTTGCTGTATATTAATAATTTCAATAGTTGTGCTAATACCTCAAAATAGAATAACAACAATAAACGCAGCCGCTTCCAGTCTGCTGCAGGACAAAGACCTTAGAAATGATTTGATCATGTCTGGAATTTGGTTATTTTTAACAGGACGCTAGCCAGTGCAGATTGGTGATGGTGGGAGAATTCTGTGTGATCACTCATAGCAAATCAATACTATATGGGTGGTCCTGAGTAGTACAGCTTTGCTGATCATAGCGATACGCAAACCCTTTCACCACGTCAATGTAACTCCACTCAGAAAGGACAAAACAGAGTATTCTACTATAATTGACATCAGCTGTGGCTTGTAATTTGGACATTTTCTAAAGATATAATTTTCGAAAGATGTTTCTTTAACTAAATTATCCGGAAAATATTTCAAAACCTTCTATATAAAACGAATATAGAAAATGAAAAGTAATATGCAGTACCATGTAATTTGATAAAGTTCACGAGTAATGTATGTACTCTCAGGTAAATGAAAGCTCAAACGTCAGAAAAGAATAATATTTGCAATATTATTCAACTTATTTTCTTTTTATGAGAAGAAATATCTCCTTTGAATGTTGGTGAATTTATACTATGCTTCTCTTATCCTGATTCAGGCTGCAAAAGTAGCATTTTACATTCCTGGGTATTTTTTGTTTACATTTTCCTCAGATGTGAAAATGGAGATACTTACAGTGCCCTAAGTATTTTGTTTTTGCAAAACGAACATACATGAATAGCAAAAGATAGGAATTTTATTGCTGGATATGTTTCTTCGTAATAAGAGAATTTGTTAGATAGTTATTCATCTAGAGCAACATTATATAAGGTAGAAGTACTTTTTTGTCTAGAAATTTCTAGCAATGATTTCAGAAATGAGTTGGAAATTAGATACTATCGTATAAACACTGATATACAGTTAAAGGTTTTTTCTAATGAACTGTAGTTTCATTTTAAAGTTCTCTCTCTCTCTCTCTCTCTCTCTCTCTCTCTCTCTCTCTTTTGAAATAAGAAAATGTATACCTGTTAGTACTGTATTGTTCAAAAGGAAACTTGAGCAATATTTTTAAAATTTCAGTTGAATTTATATGTACACT
>NC_090727.1:39360860-39368360 GCF_036898095.1 Palaemon carinicauda
ATTAAAGCCAGATGATATTAATATGAAATATAATGAAAATAAAATTTAATCTTGTTAAAGGGGAGTAATAATGACCTTGTTCATGAGAAGTCCTTTAACGTCCTTGAGAAATTGCCGAAGGAATTTATCCTTTTAGATAATGATTTTCCTTCCCTATATTCTGAAAGTTTGTTTCCTACGATAATGCGCAAAAGATTTCTGAAATTTATGAAAATATTGGAAAACATATTATGCTCTTTTTAACCTGTTTAGATTTATAATTAAGAAGACTTTTGAGTAATCTATCAATTAATTGTTAGTAGATGATTTGAAATACTGATAACGCATTTTATCTTAAAGATATGCACAATATGTATGTATCTGTTAATATTTATTGATATTTATTAATATTTGTGAACACTAGTATAACGTTAGAAATTTCCTGAATAGAAAGAAATGAAAGAATTAGAGCATTATATATATATATATATATATATATATATATATATATATATATATATATATATATATATATATATATATATATATATATATATATATATATACAGATGAACGCACTAGTGTGTTTACGTGATTTTTGTGGCTGATATATCTTGAATTATCTTGTATTATAACATAATTATTTGATTTCATCATCCCCTCCTACGCCTATTGACGCAAAGGGCCTAGTTTACATTTCACCAGTTATTTCTCTCCTGAGCTTTTAAATCAATAATTCTCCACTCCTGTTCATCTACCTTCATTTAGGCTATCAAATTATTCTGTCATATATTTTACCTGAACAATATTTTTTTTTTAAATAGAATATAACGAAAACACAAAAATTTATTGTTCCTTTTATTGAATAGATAAATTGTTATTATGATGAGACTAAATAGAAATCAAGGAGTAAGATTATATAAGGAAGATTTAAACGTTTGTAATAAAAGACTAATACTACAATATCCTAAGGCTGCAATTGATATTTACTAAAATTAATTAATTAGATTAAATTAAATTAAATTAAAATTCAGTTTTATATCATACCTGGAGAGAATAATATTACTTAAAAGAAAAAAAAAAACTTGACTAGATATTTAAATGATCTTAAAGTTAGCAAAGAACGGGCTGAAAAAGACATGGGATTAGACGTTGTAAAGAAAATTTGCAAATTTGCTAAGATGAATGCAATATTAATTAGTCATGATAAGTTACTTTTCCTTTTAGGAGCCCTTGGGCTTATGACATCCTTCTTTTCCAACTAGGGTTGTAGCTATGCTAATAATAATAATAATAATAATAATAATAATAATAATAAGGACCTGGAGAACTATGACTATATATGTACACACACACACACACACACACACACACACACACACACATATATATATATATATATATATATATATATATATATATATATATATATATATATACAAGTGTGTGTGTGTGTGTGGGTATGTGTTTGTGCATGTGTGTGTATCTAATGTAATGCAATAATGAATACTATTTACACCACCAAAATTAAGAGACCAAAATCAATCAAGCCCAATCAACACTTGCCAGTCGCCAATTAGAAGTAATTACTCGCTTTGATCAAAGGCCTAAGACTTGCGGCACTCTTCGATATAGGAGAGAAGTCACCAACTACCACCAAGTAGAGACGGCAAGTGTAGTGTAAATACGAAGGTATAAATTAGCAATGAAAGACTGCTCGCCCAAGAAGATTTGATTTTTTGCATTTATGTTACTTCTCTTTCCAATTGAATATTTCTCTCATTAGCTTATGGAATAGGATGGATGAATTATTAGAATAATTCTTTTTAATATGATATTCAACTGAGGTATTTCAGGAAGATGAATTCTTCATAAATGTAGTGAATAGAAGATTAAAACATTTACAATATTTAAATGCTAGGAAGTCATTTGCCATCTGAAATGGAAACTTAATGAAATAATGAAAGGAACTACTTTTTATAAAACTTTCTTCCCATTATCAAGAATCACAGAGGCAAGGGACAGTGACATTTCCCTATCAAGTAGGACAATGTCCAAGAGACTGACCATATTACTTATGATCAGTGCCTAAACCCGCTCTGGACTCAAGGTAGGACCTATCAGGACCTGGCAATGGCTACTGGTGACTCAGCAGATAGATATAGTGGCTACCCCAAAACCCTCATCCTTAGTTCAGAAAGATGGTGAGGTTGCAGCGACCAAATGAACTAACGAGTTTTTAATGTCTACACTGGATATTGAATTAAGAAAAGATATATCAGCAGATGCCATTTTAGGTAAAAATTGTTCTATGCTCAATCAAAACCTATTCCAAACTTTAAGGCTTCATGGCATAATTATGCAGAAATCTTAATGAAAATTATGTCGGCTTGATGATGAACCAAAAATTAATAGAGATACGGACGGAGTCCCAAGTTTCCTAATTATACAGACGAGTCCTCGGAATTACACTCGGACTTTTCAGGAATTAATGTCACTCGTATTCCACTTCCAGGAAGATTAAAAAGCTGCGACCTCCGTAACTATACAATACTTATTTCATTTTCAAATGATAATAACATTAATAATTTTAATATTTTAAGGAATAATAGGGATTTAATAATCTTATTAGTAATCTTAATAATCTTGATATTTTTATTAATTTAAGAAATAATATAGATTTATTATCATTAATGATAACTATAATGATAAATAGTAGTTTTAATAATTGTAATAATTCTGATAGTCTTAATGATAGAAAATAATTTCAACAATTTAATGGGGACCTGCAGAGCATATGAATACAATTTCAATTATGAAAATACATTTTGGACATTGTTTTTTCTTTTATAAACTTCTATTTTTGATTAACCAGATAGGTTTTGAAAAAGAAGGAATACTGTCTTACTATTGCAGGTAATTAATTATTTTGAGATTTAAACTATTCTTATAGAAACGTTTTAATGCTAGCAATAACTACGAAAAATAATAGATTTACCAATGTTAAGAGGGATAATATATTTCCTACCTGTACTGTATATATATGTATATATATACATATATACATATATATATATATATATATATATATATATATATATATATATATATATATATATATATATGTATGTACATATATATACACACACACACACACACACACATATATATATATATATATATATATATATATATATATATATATATATATATATATAGTTATATATACATATATATGTATAAATATATACATACATACACATATACACAGTATATATATATATATATATATATATATATATATATATATATATAAATATGTATGTATAATATATATATATATATATATATATATATATATATATATATATATAGAGAGAGAGAGAGAGAGAGAGAGAGAGAGAGAGAGGAGAGAGAGAGAGAGAGAGAGAGAGAGAGAGAGAGAGAGAGAGAGAGAGAGAGAGAATTTATGATAAAAAAACATTAAACATTTTGGATAGTATACTAATGCCTTTTATTCACCTTAAGAGCTTAAAGATTAACCCCCCCCCCCTTGATGTATGCAAAGGTCAGGGCCTTTGGATGATTCACACGAAAATTATATCTCAGGTGATTTAAATGTTTAAAGGCCGCTCATGACTGCAGAGGCAATGGACAGTGACATTACCCTAGTAAGCAGGACAATGCCCTAGAGAAAGACCATATATCATATGATCAGCGCCCAAGTCCCCTCTTCACCCAACCTATGACCAGGGAGGGGCAGGCAATGGCTGCTGATGACTCAGCAGATAGATCTATAGGCTCCCCAAAGCCCACATCCTTACCTCACAAGGATGGTAAGGTTGCAGACACTAAAGGAAGTAACGAGTCTGAGCTGGACTCGAACCCATATCTGGTAATCACCAGGCAGAGACGTTACTAATCAATAGATAGAGAAATTAACTATTCTCATATATTAGGAATCATTTAGCATCTATCGCAGGGAGATTTCATTACTCATCATCAGCAAATATCCATCATTCATCTTTCGTGAAAATATTGGAGTCTTTCCTAGATTGAATAATTTCTTTTTGATTTATTTATAAGTTTTATGAAGGATTGTTGACACCCCATGTTTAATAATAGGGTTGATTTAACACAGTATTAGATACTTTCGAAGCAAAAATGAAATTCAGTACCATTGTAAAGTAAAAATCAAGAAATGGTTAAAATTCCAAAGCTTGAATGACGACAACCAAATTAGATAGTGTCTGCTCTTGGACCAGCCAGCAGACGTAGCGAGTGTAGCGACAAACAAGTTAACGAGAAAAATTCCCTATACCAGCGACTGTCAATATTCAATGATAATTATATCAGCCAGGAACGGTGCCAAAAAGGATAATGATTAAGGGGGTTTTCACTACCTGACAGTAGTTAGGGACAGGAGTCTGTCGGGTGTCTGTTTTTATCTAAATTAATGCCGGTGCGTCTACAACGTTTAAATTCCCAGTAGACTTTACCTCGATCGTTTGTCAATCAGTTTCGAGGGAGGTATTTGTACGAGGAGCCGAGATACCATTAGAAAAATTAATTCCAGATTAATTCCTATTTCCTCCATAAAGTATATTATAAAAGAATTTAGCTGAATTGATTAAATCTTACTTATAACAAATGGGAAAAACAGGAGGGACGAGTGGCTTCAGATTCGACAGGGCCTAGGGCAGTGGTTCTTAACCTTCTTGAAGGTACTGAAGCCTGCAAGTGTTATATGTACACTCATCGAACCCTTCATAGTTGGAAACATATATATATATATATATATATATATATATATATATATATATATATATATATATATATATATATATATATATATATATATATATATATATATAATATAGGTAAATAAAATACAGACGAAAAGAAAAAGAAAGTTACACCTAGATATATCAGTATATATTTCAAAACATAGGCAAATATTGCATTAGTGCACAATATGAACCATGCATAATTTGTACACAGAACCATTGTGTTCAAAGAATAAAATCGACAAAATATGAAACTTTTCACAAAAAAAAAAAAAAAAAAAAAAAATAAAGTACAATGAATACTTATTGCAAATCAATGTGACTTTCGCTGTTGTCTTTCTGAGACAATATCAGAAATCTGGTGGCTTAACCTTGCCAAGTGCAACTTTCATGTCAATTGCGTTGTGTTACCCTCCGCCGAACCCCTGGGGTTCGATCGAACATAAGTTAAGAACCTGGCCAATGGAGACTGCATCTATTCGTCAGTTCTACCCATTCCTCCTACCAAAAGGTCCTCTCTCCTAAAAGTTGCATTTCTATCTCTCCCAAAACTATTTTCTTACTAGTTATACCATTGATCATTTTTGGAAAAGTTTTTGCAAATATCCATGAGTAATAATAATAATAATAATAAATAATACATAATAATAATAATAATAATAATAATAATAATAATAATAATAATAATAATAATAATAATAATAATAATGATGTGTTAATTCTCTGGCCACCAAATAAAAACCCATAAATAAAGCAAATCTTTCAATGATGAAACACATACAGACTGGAAATAGATAGATGGATAGATAGATAGGTAGATAGATAGATAGATAGATAGATAGATAGATAGATAACTATTCGTTTCCTAGTATGGAAAAAGATTCTGGAAAGCCAAGTGAAGAAAAGAACAAATCCTCGTCGTAATAAAAATTTCAATAACAAAGAGATAAAATATATATGTAATCAAAGCCAGAGAGAGAGAGAGAGAGGAGAGGAGAGAGAGAGAGAGAGAGAGAGAGGGAGAGAGAGAGAGAGAGAGGGAGAGAGAGACAGAGAGAGAGAGAGTGGTGGCTTGATAAATGAACACTAGCTTAAGATACAAAAAACATTGAGCTCTTAATTCGGTAATTGTTCAATAACAAAGAAATAAAACATATAAGTAATCAACGATATATGCATATACATATATATATATATATATATATATATATATATAATATATATATATATATATATATATATATATATATCTATAAGATAGATATTATATATATTATATATATATATTTATATATATATATATATATATATATATATATATATATATATATATTATATATACACACACACACACACACATATATATATTATATATATATATACTATATATATATATATATATATATATATATACAGAGAGAGAGAGAGAGAGAGAGAGAGAGAGAGAGGAGAGAGAGAGAGAGAGGAGAGAGAGGAGAGAGAGAGAGACGAGAGAGTCGAAGAGAGAGAGAGAGAGAGGGTTGCTGGATAAATGAAAACTAGCTTAGTCTATATGAAAACATTGAGCTCTTAATTCGGTATTCTGTGTATAGGTTACATTAATACATAATACAACAACAACAACAATAACAAACAAATGCAGACATTTTCAATTGATATCTGGGGTTTTGGCCAGTTTTCGTCACCACATTAGCTAGTGCAGATTAGTGATGGTGGGAGATTAGTGATGGGTGGAGATTGATAATGGGGTGAGATTTTTGTCTGATCTCTCACTGCAAACCATCCTAGTATGGAGACTAGTACAGCTTTACTCAACATGGTGATACACAAACAAGCTATCTCCACCCAAAAAGGGTAAATACATTTAGATGTGTTTAAATACGTATACGCGCATATTAAGCACAGACTACACTGTTAAAAAACCGTAATTTCAACCAGAAATTCTCCGTAGAAATATACTGTTATCAGTCCGTATTTCAGTAAAATGCAGGCGACCGTAATTTTTACCTTACTATGTTATTATCTTTTACGGTTTGGTGACCGTAATGTTGCTTCTTTAAATCAATAAATCCTTTTTTTTTTAAACGGTAAATGTCTGGGCAACATTTATTCCAGGATTTATACCGTTTTTTACAGCAAATTTCTACATTTTATGTAAGGCAAGCAGTCGGTATTAGAAACAGGAAAATATAATGATCGTAGACAGTCTTGGATTAACAAGATAGTGAGGTCTTCATTAACAACATCAAAACACCATCCTAAAGGTTTTAAAGGTCCTCATGAATGGCAGAGGCAAGGGATAGTGACATTGTCCTAGCAAACAGGACAATGCCCAGAGGCTGACCATGTATTATATGATCAGCGTCCAGGCCCCCTCTCCACCCAAGCTAGAACCATGGATGGCCAGGCAATGGCTGCTGATTACTCAGCAGATAGGCCTACAGGCTTCCACATACCCCCTAACCTTAGCTACAAGGATGGTAAGGCTGCCGACACTAAAGGCACTAACTATCATGAAAACCCCTGCAAGAGGGCATAGCATTAAACAAGAGCGATTTGCGATTACAGTTAAACATTTGATAGAGCCCTACTCTATTTCAACATGGAATCTTCATTCCAGTGGTGAAATGAGTTTACGCTCTTTCTGGATGCTAACTGGAAATCCTACTATATATATAATATATATATAATATATATATATATATATATATATATATATATATATATATATATA
>NC_090727.1:39370860-39373360 GCF_036898095.1 Palaemon carinicauda
TATATATATATAATATATATATAGTATATATATATATATATATATATATATATAAGTACTCGGGCTCTCCTCGTCTGTAGAGTAGGGGGAGAGGAAGTAGTCATACCTTGTGATAGGGGTTATCTGAGTTGAAAGTGGGAGGGGTGTGGGGAAGTGTCTAATCTGTGTGTGTGCATATCTATAAAATTGTTTAGCCGTCATTTTTTAAAGCATCGCGTACTCTATTATTCTAATAATAATTACTATTTTTTACAGGGATTAAGAGAACTGCCTGGCAATCGCTATTTCCACTTTGAATGCCGTAATCTTGTTTAGCAATTATAGGAAACTACCCAACTCCCCCTCCTTGTTTAAGATGCGAAACCCTTCGCAATTAGGGGCTTCCATCGTAATGCTTTTGTTTTGACAGATCGCCATTTGTCTCACATTTCACGAACGTGTCAGCCCAACTGGCTGACGTGGGGTATTAAACGTGTCAGCCCAACTGGCTGACGAGGGTATTAAACGTGAGAGCAGCTCGCCAGAATGGGCATACCCTAATGGACGAAGACAGAATCTGATTGAAGCAGAAAATCGAATCTCTCTTTCTCTAATTGCAAAACCCAGCCAGTGATGGAGGCAGCCATTGGAACAAAGGGTTCTCGTACGCCAATAAACGAAGGCTTTCGTTTGGAAGGTGTAGCGAATTAGCGTACCTTACGAGCAATTACGATTGTTGTTTCGTTTCTTTGAAGTATTCCTAGAACGCATTTAGAGTTTTATATTTTCTCTTCACCTATCGATATATTTATTTATCCTGTAAAAATGTATGATAATAATAATAATAATAATGATATAAAAGATGTATAACAAATCCGCTTTGTAACGATTTCATTAATAAACTGTGTTATTATGAGGGAATATAAACTAATTTACATTTTCGAATATGGCGAGTTTACTGATTGATTGATTGATTTAAAGTTTTCAGGCATCCTGACATCTAGTGAGTTACTGAAGGATTTATAATTTTTTTCCTATATATTGTTTGTCTAAGTTTTCGCTTTTTCTAAAGGATTCTCCTTTTATCTGAAGAATCCTCCTACGAATTATAACAGAAACCTTTGCTGTAATGTATATCATCTGTGCTCTTTGTATTTCCAATGTAACTTTTAATATTTCCTGTTCTCTAACAAATGTTAAGTATGATATAATTCTTTGACGGGTGAATTACATTTCTATGGAAGTGTTAATTATTGATGTTTTTTTTCTCTTTTTTTTTTTCTTTTTTTTTACATTTTATCATTAATTCAGCTTGTTCTTTTTTCGTTTGGTATTTTCTATCTACTTCTCTTCTTGATATTTTCAAATTTCAAAATATTGTTTGATCACATTCGAGTTTCTAAGTTTCCCATTTTCTTCATTTTGACCATTTTTATGTTGCTTTTTTATATCATTAATACAAGGCAATCATTTGGCACATACGCCAAGATTTTAAACCAATATGTAAAGCTTTCAGAAAAAAACTGCATCAATTAAAATTTTGAATAATCTTGTTTACCAATAAATATTAATACTCACGACTCTATGCCATCTATCGCTCGTTTTTTCATGGATTTTTTTTTATTTGTTTTTAACTTTTTGTTTTGCTCTTTATTTTTTAATCTTTTGTTTTTATATTTTTGTGCGTTTTTATGTATTGCTTTTTTTTCTTCGACGTTTTTTCCATATTTTTTTCAAACTTATATTTTTGGTTTATGTTTAATGATTATTTAACATTTTTATATTTGAGAAGATTTTCTATTTTCTGTTGACATTTTGACTTTTTATATATCATTATATCTTCAAAAGGTAATTTATTGTTATCATCATCCTCATCATCATCATCATCATCAGCATTATTATTATTATCATTATCCCCATCTATTATCATCATCATCATCATTATTATCATCACCATCATTATCATCATCATCATCGTCATCACTATTATCATCATCATCATCATCATCATTGTCATTATCGTCCTCGTCACTGTTATTATATCTAAATTAATACATTTTTAATACATAAGTATAAACTAAATTATGTACACGTATTTATAAAAAATAAAGTTGAGTTGTCTCTCAGCTAAGATAAGTAAAAGATGACCACAAATATCGCTAGAAATGTTTACGAAACATAAAAAATCAATCTCGTTTTGTTAATAACGAGGAAAGAATTCGATGGCTGACATATTTGCGGAGTGACTCGAATACAATATTGAATTAAGCTTTTATGTACACATTTTAGATGAAAGATCAATAATGGGAAAATGCATGTAGTTCAAGGTGACTGACTTACCAAGATGGTGAAAATAAATATCTCTTTAATAGGAAGCAAAGTTCATTATCCGTAAACTATCTGTATTGAAGGATGGAAAAGTAGAAGAAAAAAAAGTCCATAAACATTGCATTTTCGACATTAAGGTAAATAACAAAATGAAATATAAACAGAGTTTTTAATAGCTAGCTTCAATTTTTTG
>NC_090727.1:39388360-39390860 GCF_036898095.1 Palaemon carinicauda
GGAAAAAAATAATCCAGAGACAAATAGCTGTCCTTAAACCATCGGTGAAGTATAATTGTTTTCATCATCATCATAGTCATCATCATCACAGGATTGTTATCATTCCATAAACCACAAACAACTGAGAATTCTATCGAATAAGTAAATAAATAAGAAGTAACTTTACTGATTTACTCATGAAAAAAGGAAGAAAGAACTAAAAAAGGGATAGACGCTGGTATTCTGAATAGAAAATAATTTAATTGACCAATTTTTCTAGTTAAAGGCAAATTCTCTATAATTTTATTACATGATCAGGTTTCAAACATCTGACCTTGTTTTATAGGAAGCATTTCTTATTAAACGGACTAAGAAAATAAATGAAATATTCTGTTTACAATCTAACATTATGTACAATCTAATCCATTTATACAGCAGATATATGAATTAATTTTATTCTGTCGAATATCTACAAACACATAAGACTTGTATAGATTACACTATATTCTTTGATGAGAAGTGAAACACCAATCTCTTTGATCATGGTTTTTTTTATTTTTTGTTTTTTTCGTCAGAAATATTCGCTTCCAGTTCCTGTGCACTTCAATCCAAATTCATTTCGTTATGCATTTACTGGAATAAAAAATGTTTTGAATATGAATACAGTGACCAGTACGATATTTTGTATATTGGGCTACATTTGATAAAATAATTTATTTTTACTTTTATTATAGAGCTCTGAATATTACGAATGAATAAGAAAATGTATTTACTGAAATGAAAAATTTTAGAATTATGAGTACAGTGAGCAGTACGATATTTTGTATATTGGGCTACATTTGATAAAATAACAATTTTTTACTTCATTTTATCTTATCACTTTTATATTATCATTAAGTAATCTTTTGCTCTCACTTTCCTTTTATCACTTTTGATGGTATATAGTCTCAGAATAATTATAAGTATTTACTATTATTATTATTTCTATTACTAGGTACCCTACAACTCTTGTTGGGAAAGCAGGATACTATACGCCCAAGGGCTAGAGCATGGAAAAATAGCCCAGTGAGGATAGGAAAAAAGGAAATAGATAGACTACACGAGAAGTAAACTATCAAAATGTAATATCTTGAGAACGTAAAAACATTAAAATAGATCTTTCATATAATAACTATAAAAAGAGATTTATATCAGCCTGTTCAACATAAGAACATTTAATATAAGTTTCAATTATATTATATATTATAAATTATATAATATATAATATATAATATATAATATATAATATATAATATATAATATATAATATATAATATATAATATATAATATATAATATATAATATATAATATATAATATATAATATATAATATATAATATATAATATAGTATTCCCTTTCTGAATACCAGTTTCTCTATATATTCAGTATTGTCAGATTGTTCGTCGATTTACGTTTAGAGTTATTCATATTTTTGTTATGATTTTATGCGTACGATTTTATTTATTCTGAATTGAATTCATAATTGGGGCATGACTGCTTTCGAATAAATCTACTTGAAATTCTAACCGGCCAACCACTTTCAAAGTTTTCGTAAAGTTCCCGAACTTTTTCATATCATATTAGTCGAAAACTTTTAACGATTGCTCTACCAATGGAGGTTTAAATCTTATTTTTATTTAATCTTTGGGCAGTTGGAAATAAATACATTTTATTTTAAGATAGAAAATTTAATCTAATAAAGATCTATCTTTACTATTGGTGGCATAGAACAATTAAAATCTTTTTAAATGACATTTTAGTTATCTGGTTGACCAACGAGATATAGTTCTTATACATCTTTGAAGTATATGACATATTGTCTTTGATCTTCCACATGAATGGCAGAGGCAAGGGACAGTGCCACTACCCTAGCAAGTAAGACAATGACCTAGAAAAGGACCATATATACATTATGGACAGCGCCCAAGCCCTCTCTCCACCAAAGCTAGGACCAAGGAGGGCCAAACACCGCATCCTTAGCTCACAAGGATGGTGAGGTTGCAGATACTGAAGCGACTAATAAGTTTGAGCATTCACCAGGGAGAATCGTTACAAATAGGCCACAATACACCTAAGATATCAAGAAGATAATTATAATTAATATAAACAGAAATAGTCTGTTTATTGGTATTCAAAACGTACTGAGATTAAAAGGAAAAGGAAAAGCAAGCAACACCCAGAAAGCTAAACTAGCAGTATCAAACTATAACAGCAAAAGAGAACTCTCTTTCAAGGTCGTAAAATGTCTGATAAGATGTATCGAATCACACGTCTTTGGAATCGAAAATCCAGCCGTGAAAGTCATCCCATTTCAGTTGTGAACGTTTTAATCAAAACCCTGTCCTAGATACAGGAGGGTTCTTGGAACATTCTCTCCCGGTGCTATTTCAAAAGAAGATGGCAAAGGAGAAGAAAGACTTTATATCTACGATTTTCTTTTTGAAGAATGTTGTTGTTGACTAATAGAAGATGGATATTTGC
>NC_090727.1:39410860-39413360 GCF_036898095.1 Palaemon carinicauda
TTTCATTACTTCCTTGAAAACTTTCAACAATCAATTTATGTCTTTGTCTACTTTTTATTGTATATATCCCAATTATCATTTGATATCCATGGTTTTCTCCTTGTAAATGCATGTCCCAATACTTTAATGCCAACATACTGATATATGTTCTTAATTTCACACCATTCTCACTATCTAATGATAGTTAATTTTCTCTTTATTGAAATAAGAATAAAGAATTTTTTTTTCAGTTAAAATTCCTTGAAAATATATACATTCTAGTCTTTTTCCCAATTATCAAATGAGCAACAAGATTCTCTAAGCAAATGTTCTTTGTAATGAAAAAAAAAAAAGGATTTTGATGTTATTATCCATTTAAAGTGATCTAATCCTATTTCATTACTTCGAGTTTGAAACCATGAAACTCTTCTAATTCAACCCTAACAATTTATGAATATAAATTTACAATCTCACGAGACTAACTTATATTGGTAATTTCGAAATGTTTCATTTCAACAAATTATTTTACGCAACAGCTTACATCAAACATATTTTCAGAAATGAGATTAACTATAATTGAATAAGAATTTAACGGTAATTATTGCAATATTTTTTGGGAATTTCTTCCTAATTAAGACAATGAATCCAATTAAGTATCCTTAATTATGTTTGGTCACTGAAAACTTACAAATGTATCGAACAATACAGCTATCTTTAGCAAATACCTCTTATTAAGTCCAATTTCCAGGAATCCATTTGGCTTATAAGTAACTTTTCCAGGAAGTATTTCAGGAAACCTGCAACTCTTCAGTAGTTTTGCTTCGATAATTTGTTTTAGTTTTCACAAGCTCATTATACTATTATAAGCTTCATATCAACCCTTGGAAATTAAATGAACTCTTATGAGGGTTTTCTTTGTAAAGCTCTCAATAAAAATGTTTAATGAGTTAGTAAATTCTTTATTCGCAAAATTCAATAAATTCAATAAATGTGATTTATAAATTCCCGCTTGAAAGAGCTACCGATATAGAGCTGTTTATTTCTTTTCATCTTTCTCAATTAGCTTTTAAATGATTTAGGTAAAAGCTCTTGAAAAGAATATCAATTCTTCACTCTTAAATGAAGTCTTGGATAGAGAGAAGGTTAAGGCCGTGAAAGGGAGAGAAGAGGGAAGGAATGAGCTATTGAAGAAAGTCTTGAGGAAATGGGTTGTGGTGGCCGATGTGGTAACGTCCCTGACTGGTGAAAACCAGACTGGGGTTCGAACCCCACTCAAACTCGTTAGTTCCTTTGGTCGTTGCAACCTCAGCATCCTAGTGAGCTAAGGACCCGGCTTTGGGGGAGGTTATTGGTTTATATGCTGAATCATCAGCAGCCATTGCCTGTCCCTCATTGGCCCTAGCTTGGGTGGAGATGGGGCTTAGGCGCTGATCATAAGTATATATGGTCAGTCTGTAGAGCATTGTCTTGCTTGATAGGGGGATGTCACTGTTCCTAGCCTCTGCCATTCATGAGCAGCCTTTCAAAGGCTTTAAATGAAAGAGGATGAAAGTATTAGATGGATGAGATAGATTACGAGAGGGGTAATCTAGAAAGATATGGACATGAATAATAGAAGTGTCAGGAAAATGGGAAAGGAAGAGATCAAAACCAGGATTAGAGACGTACGCTGTTGAAAATAAATCGTAATTTGAGCCGGAAATTCTGCGTAAAAATTTACTGTTCTCAGCCGTAACTCAGTAGAATACAGGCGACCGTAATTTTACCTTACTTTGTTATCATCTTTTACAAATTGGTGACCGTAATATCAATTCTTTACGTCAATAAATCCGCTTTTAAAACGGTAAATGCCTGGCAACATTTATTCCAGGATTTCTATCATTTTTCTACGGTAAATTTTTAACAGTGTAGATAGTGAAAATGGAGGGAAGAGATAAAAGGAAATTATTTTAGAAATATATGCAAAGAAAAACATATAAGAAGCAGAAAAATATTTTATGATGAAATGTGGATAAAACATCAAGGACGAAATGTAGAGTATGAACTGTGCGGAGCAGAATCAGAAGATCTAGTCCACTTCTTACTTTACTGTTATAAACTAAGCGAAGAGAGAAGAAAAATTATTAAATAACTGTAGTCATATGGGGAGGAAAATTAGAAAATAATTATGAATGCATTGTTTAGCAATAAGTCTTGCCGTAGAACTACATAACAAAAAGGAAAAAGAAGTCAACCGTGTCTACTGCTGTACATTTCCAAAACAAATAATATGAATGATTGTTGACTGAATAAGAAATAAGCTTTAAGCACCGGCCAAACAGATCAGCACAATTGGACCAGATCCACAGCTAATACAGACAGGAGCTGGCCTTCAGGAGAAAGCGGTTTTTCATGAAGTTGATCGGATGACATATCGCGATTCAAGAAGCTTCAGGACACAGATGCCCTGTTCATTTGAGCCCATCACCTGTTTAAAGGTTTAAAAGCACACTCATGAATGGCAGAGGAAAGGGACACTGAC
>NC_090727.1:39420860-39423360 GCF_036898095.1 Palaemon carinicauda
GAGAGGAGAGAGAGAGAGAGAGAGAGAGAGAAGAGAGAGAGGAGAGAGAGAGAGAGAGAAAGAGAGAGAGAGAGGGGGGTTGTGATTCTACATGGTCATATCAGCAAAAGAGAAATTCTTTGCAAGATTTTTGAGGCGAAATCCTTTTTCACCTTTATGAGTGTTCTTGTTTTTTTCATGTATATGTAATGAAGCTGAAACTTTTCTAGCATGCAAGGATGAAGAAAAAAATATAAAAAAGGTCACTTTAATGTTGGTCATATCTTTTACATATAAGATATCACGACATTTTTTTACGTCCAGGTAGTTTTGGAAGAGTAAGGTGACCACGGTACATAAAACGTTTATTTATAATTCAATTCTAGTTTCCATTTACAAGTGAGCAACAAGAAGGACCAATCTATGATAATAATAATAATAATAATAATAATAATAATAATAATAATAATAATAATAATAATAATAATAATAATAATAATAATCTACTTTTTTTACAGTCCTAGTTCACTCTGGATAGTCCAAAAATATAAGTCATGTTTCAGTGAGAACATCATACCTGAACTGCATTTGAACGTGAGAGCCTAGAGTGGAAGTCTCAAGAGAAAATCATATAATTGGCTCAAAATAAAACGTCATTGATGTGAACTTCATGTGAACTATTAATAAATAGTTAGTAGTTTTCATCATGTTTACCTGCGTAGGATATGTACTGCATGGCAAAACGAATAACATCAACAGTAGCGTTGTGGTAGTTGATGTGCTAACGTCCCTGACCGGTGAACACTAGATTGGGGTCCGAGTCCCGCTCAAACTCGAGAGTTTCTTTTGGTCACTGCAACCTCACCACCCTTGTGAGCTAAGAATGGGTGTTTGGTGGAGACTAAAAGTCTATCTGCTGATTCATTAGCAGTCATTGCCTGGCTCTCCTTTGTCCTAGCTTGGATGGAGAGGGTCTTGGGGGCTAATCATATGTATATAATTATATGGTCAGTCTCTAGGGCATAGTTCTGCTCGATAAGGCAATGCGACTGTCCCTTGCCTGTGCCATTCATAAGTGGCCTTTAAGCCTTTAAACCGTGGCTATGTGTTTGCTTAGCTGTACGTTTCTGTTAACCTTGACAGCAGAACTTGATAAGAAGATCATGACAACATTTTCCCTTGCGCTTCAGATAAATCTTCTTTGACGTTTGTATAAGGATTTATCCATTCCAGGAAGACAAGTCGTTATCGCTGAAACTTTTATCTAATTGAAGCTGTTGACAAAACTACAGAAGCAACGCCTTCGAGTTATTATTATAATCTATATTATTAACTGCTAAGCTACAACCCTAGTTGGAAAAGCAGGATGCTATATGTCCGATGCCTTTCACACAGTAATTACATTAGCAAAGTTTCCCTCTGTATTTCTAGTGAATAATTCCTATTCAAAGCAAGAGAATAATGCCCTAATTCCAAAAGTGTAATATTGGATTACAAAAGTATTTAAATGTTGCTTTTGATAAGACAAATTATCACATGCCAGGATTCTTAGTTCAGACGTTTCGATGACATCAAAGATCGAAGTGATTCACTGCCTAAAGCGATATCATTATCAATCAATGTTCATTTAGTCAGAACGTGATGCGGAAATGGTTATTTTTGGTCCATCTGTTATGATGAGAGCTAAACGCTTTGGCAGGAATGGAGATGAATTAGTTCTGAGGGTGATTAAGCAATACATGTCGTCTGTGTGACCCAATGAGACGTTATATCAAACTGTGTACACTGGCTATGAAAACAGGTCATATTTATATCTTTTAAGTGTGGAAAAATTTTGTTATAATCACAGAGGAAACTGTTGTCACTGTTATAATAGGGAGAAATATTTATTGAACCTGCCAAAGAATTTATTGATTGAATTGATAATCTTTCCCACTTATAGCAATATTTTGAACGGTATATATACCGAATTGTGTATAAAAAACGTGACATTTACTATGCCAAGGTATGTTACCTGAGAATTGACTTATGTTCATAGTTTAATTTGAATAATGTCGTTTGTAGGAAGCGATGAGACGTTATATCGAACTGTTTACACTTGCTTTGAAAACACGTCATATTTATGCCTTTTAAGTGTGGAAAATCTTGTTATAATTGAATAGAAAACTGTTATTACTGTTATAAGAGGGAAAAATATTTCATCAACCAGCATGAAAATAGATATAAATGAAATTGAGAAATTATCCCAGTAATAGCAATATTTATGGAATCATACATATATGTATACTGTATATATATATATATATATATATATATATATATATATATATATATATATATATATATATATATATATATATATATATATATATATATATATATATATATATATACATATATATATATATATATATATATATATATATATATATATATATATATATGTATATATATATATATATATATATATATATATATATATATATATATATATATATATATATATATATATATATATATA
>NC_090727.1:39430860-39433360 GCF_036898095.1 Palaemon carinicauda
ATTTAAGAGTAATTACTATTAGTATGTGTATGTATAGGTTTTGTTTAAATGGTTTTATAACGGAATTGCTTTTGAGGCTAATCTATGTTCATAAACGTACTGGTGTTTATACCATTTAGGTTTTACTATGTATAAATATGTGTATTTAAATGAGTATATGTAAGGGAAACTAATTATAATACATATGTATATATACATATTATACATATATATATATATATATATATATATATATATATATATATATATATATATATACATATATATATATATATATATATATATATATATATATATATATATACACTTGTACACACACATTTACATACACACACACACACACACATATATATATATATATATATATATATATATATATATATATATATATACATATATACATGTACACACACATATATAAATATATATGTATCTATACATACATATATATATATATATATATATATATATATATATATATATATATATATATTCACCCATGTATATCTAAATATATATATATATATATATATATATATATATATATATATATATATATATATATATATATATATATATATATATATATTCACCCATATACATCTAAATATATATATATATATATATATATATATATATATATATATATATATATGTATATATATATATATATATATATATATATATATATATATATATTTATATTTATATGTATATATATATATATATATATATATATAT
Organism: Palaemon carinicauda; assembly: GCF_036898095.1. Lineage (NCBI taxonomy): Eukaryota > Metazoa > Arthropoda > Malacostraca > Decapoda > Palaemonidae > Palaemon > Palaemon carinicauda. The sequence goes on from NC_090727.1 coordinate 39,431,602, forward strand.
ATATATATATATATATATATATATATATATTATATTTATGTGTGTGTATTTATATATATATATATATATATATATATATATATATATATATATATATATATATATATATATATATATATATATATATATATATATATATATATATATATTTATAATTTTCCAACCTCAGTTGTAGCTTAGCAAGTAATAGTAATAATGATAATAATCATATTTGTATGTGTGTGTTTGTGTGTGCGCTTATGTTTGTTCAACTTACTATTATCCTTATTGATCAATCAGAAAAATCTCAGTTGAATAAGCAATTCGTCCCTACAATGTGACTGAAGAGTCTTATACAAACTGTTGTACGACTTCAAGACTTTAATGGAGATTGATTAAGGTTCTATTTATTATTTGGAAAAGGGGTTTTATAGGATATAAATCTCAGTTACACCTGAGAGGAAATAGAACATCATTTCTGGGAGGTTACGTATAAATAAAGTTGTTTTTGTTTATAGGGGTAGATGAAAATAAGGCTGTTTTTTATTATAAGATTATTTTGATTGAATTTTGTAGCAAATTTAAAACTTTGATTACCATTGTTTGTGAAAGTGTTTATTTCAATATTGATTAAATATATATGTTCGTGTTGTAAATGGCTAATAAAGATTTATTTTGTGGGAAATTTTTTATATTCGATAATGGAAATTTAAAAAAATACAATAGGGTATATAGCGTTTCGAGGTATCATCTCTAACATATGAAAACTAACTTCAAACTAAGTTTATAAAAGAATTATAATATCAGTATTGCTAGTCTAATTCACTTAATTGTGAGAAGTTAATATGTAAAATTATTGGTTCATCAAAAATAAGTAATAATAAATGAAAAAGATAACCCATTATAAAACACAAGATTTCAATAAAAAAATCTACGAAGATATTCAAAAACAATATAAGATTTACTGAGGATAAATTTGAAATACATATGTTTATGGAGTAATACATTGTTAAATGTTAATTAATTACACGCAACTTCATCACCAAGGAAGGAAGTACAAGACTTCAAGTATGAGATGAATTGATCTTAAAAACAAACATGTTGAAATCTTTCTAATAAGTAAAACCTTCACTTTTGAGAAAAAACTATTCCAAAATCCGCTTCGTAAATGTAATTTCTCTTGGAAATCTATATTATTATTATTATTATTATTATTATTATTATTATTATTATTATTATTATTATTATTATTATCATTATTACTTGCTAAGCTACAACCCTAGTTGGAAAAGCAGGATGCTATAAGCGCAGGGGTCCAAACAGGGAAAATAGCCCAGTGAGGAAAGGAAATAAAGAAAAATAAAATAATCTAAGAGTAACCTTAAAATAATTATCGTATCTCCTACATAAACTATAAAAGCTTTAACTAAACAAGAGAGAGAGAGATATAAGACAGAATAGTGTGCCCGAGTGTACCCTCAAGCAAGAGAACTCCAACCCAAGACAGTGGAAAACCACGGTACAGAGGCTATGGCACTATCCCAGATTAGAGAACAATGGTTTGATTTTGGAGGGTCCTTCTCTCTGCTTACTATAGCTAAAAAAAATTATATGAAATATATATGGAATTAAAAGCATCACACGAAGTAGACCATAAGTTATTATAAGAAGTAAATGATTGCAGTTCACACGCATGAAGCGTAAAATACGCTTTAGATAATATATTCATAAAAAGCTGTCAGTTGACAAAATACAGTTGATTGTTGATATGATTTGTAAC
>NC_090727.1:39438360-39448360 GCF_036898095.1 Palaemon carinicauda
TCCCTGTCTGTCCATCGCCGAACTGGGGTTCGAGTCCCGTCAACATCGATAGTTTCTTGTAGTGTCTGTAACATCAGCATCCTTGTGAGCTAAGGATGGGGAGTTTGGTGGAGCCTATAGGTCTACCTGCTGATTCATCAGCAGCCATTGACTGGCCCTCCTCCATCCTAGCTTGTGTGGAGAGAGTTCATGGGCGCTGATTATATGTATATATTGTTAGTTTCTAGGACATTGTCCTGCTAGGGCATTGTCACTGACCCATTGCCTCTGGTTTTCATGACACTTTAGTTTGTGCTGGTTATATGATTTTTGGGGGGACTTCCATTGTACGGTCTCGTGTTCAAACCGAGTTCAGATATGATGTACTTCACTGAAATGCTTCCTTGAGCCTTGAACTGTCCAGAGGGAACCAGGACTTAAGGGTATAATTCTGGATGGATCATTTCTGTTGCTCACTATTAAGTGGAAACTAAACTTGAATTATAAAATGAATAGGTTTATTTTACATTGAAAAATAGTTGGTATATTGTAAAGATATTTTACTTTAACACGAGCAAAATCTACAAACTCTTCATCAGTCTTTCATATTTGAAGGATATACTTGAAGAGAGAAAGGTTGGTATATGAAAAGCATCTTTAGAAAAAAAAATATTTTTGACTGCCTGTGGAAGAAAGGTTATTCCCGCTGAAAGAAAAAATGAAAAAACATAAATCAGCAATGGAAGAATTAAATAATCTAAACATCAAATAATCAACCATATGTGCATTATTTTTTCTAAGGAAAGCTACAAAAAAAAAAAAGAAAAAAAATTCTATCGGGGTCACCGTACTCTATCAAAACTCTGGACGTAAAGACTGACGTGATATCTTATATGTAAAAGATATGACCAACAATAAAGTGTTCTTTTGATATTTTTCCGTCATCTTTGCATGCTAGAAATGTTTCAGCTTCATTAAATATACATGAAAAAAAAATAAGAACGCCCATAAAGACGAAAAAGGATTTCTCATAAAAAAATATGCAAAGAATCTCTCTTTTACTGATATGACTTCATGCCAGGACACATAAGCCCCCCCCCCCAACTCTTTCTCTCTCTTTCTCTCTCTGTTAGGTATTGTCTCTGTTAAAAGCACGCTTTGACAATCTTTTCTACAAGCTCAGTATAAGAATCTAAAAAAACTACTCCACTTTTCAAGATAAAAGCCGAATCTTGAAAAAACTGGTGGTCAAAGAGGTGGATACATCTCTTGCCGACTTAATGGAAAAGGTTATAATTCTTCCTTCTTCATAGTTTATCGGTCTATCTTGTTCTTGTTCTTGTTCTTGTTCTTATTGTTGTTCTTCTTCTTCATGAAGAACAGGCCCAAATAAACATTCCCAGTACATTCAAATGGATACCCTAACATTGATGACCTCTTGCTAAATCCGAAAACCAAAATTATATGTTCGAGTATATATATAGTTTAGCAATAATCCTCATTAAAGTCCATTTGGGTATCATATTATTCTCCTCCCTTTTAACTCGAGTTGCATAATGCTCCCTCCAGAGTTAATTTTGAAACAGGTTAATTAGGAAGGAGTTCTCCTATTTATGAAATTGCAATGGTATCTAAAATTAACCATCTCCGGGATCAGGAAGGGATTATTTGATAATACACCATTAAACACATATGACCATAAATATACATGCACACACACACATATACTATATATATATATATATATATATATATATATATATATATATATATATATATATATATATATATATATATATATACACACACACGCACACACACACACACACACACATATATATATATATATATATATATATATATATATATATATATATATATATATATATATATATATATATATATATATGTGTGTGTGTGTGTGTGTGTGTGTGTGTGTATGTGTATGTATAAATGCATTAAAGTCAAGGCAGATGGCAATATGCGATATATGATTTTCTTTACTTAGTTCCGGTTAGAATTAATGCATGCTCTTTGAGCTCAGAATAGCTCCAACGTAATTAACCTAAACCAAAATTCAGAGAACAGAGAATATTTTTTTAATTAAGGCTAAAGCAATAATGCACTAGAGCTCATCTTATAAAAGAAATTTTGTATTATATGTAATACTTTACAGTATATGAAAAATCTGCCATTATGAATATTCATCTCTACTTTTTGGTCTGTAATCTGACTGAATCCATTTGCAATGATAAGAAAACTTGGTTTCTTATTGTATTAAATGAAGATAATAAACTCCTGTTGTCTATTCGCAATGGTGAACCATTTAAATAGGATTGCTGATACTTAAAGGTTATTATGATGTTGTGAGGGGCCTGGGAGATGTCTTATCAATATGAGATCCTATGAAGAAACATTTTATTTAAAGAAAAAACACAGGTATTTATATGACCTCAAAAGGTCACATAGGTGTATCAATCACATAATAAAATTATAGTAAAGTCAACATTAGCGTGGGTACATTTAACGGCTTTTGACTAAGTTGAGCACTGCTGTAAATTGAAAACCGTTACAGTTAGATAGGTGCTTAATTATTATTATTATTATTATTATTATTATTATTATTATTATTGTTATTATTATTATTATTATTATAATGACAGTTACTATGCGTGCTGCGGGGAGAGAGAGAGAGAGAGAGAGAGAGAGAGAGAGAGAGAGAGAGAGAGAGAGAGAGAGAGAGAGAGAGAGAGCCTTCTTTTTTAATAGTATATTCATTGCTTGTTGAACGTGCATTGCAATGGAAACATTAAATACAAAGGTTAGTTATCTGTAAAGAGGAAAAATCACTGCTTATTGTTGTTTATAAACTGGAAATGAATAAACACTTGAGCTCTGACATCAACAACGAGCTTTAAAACAAGAAGAATTTCGTAATTCATGATACTTATAAATCACTTTTACAAATCGCTTGCGGATTTATTGAACTCTATACAATTTTCACTAATTTGAACAATGTTAGAAATATATGTCATGTATCATTGAGCATACTACCTACACATAGAAAAATTATATTGACTTATATTAGTAGAGTGAAAATCGAATTTAGAATTTATTTTTTATTTCTAGAATGAAGGAATAGTTTTATCAATGTGATCGCACAATGTCAAATAACTTTTCCTTCCGTTTTAAAATTTATAATCCATTACTAATCATTGTAACTATTCCAAATGCTAATAATACTGGTTTCTCATATCATTTGATACAAAAGCAATATTCTATTAGATGAAAGTAAAATAGAAACAAATTAATTTATTGTTTTTAAATTATACTTCGGTAATGTTTTCTTCCATTGTAATATTCTTGAAGATTTATATAAAATATCGTCTTATAGATTATGGTAAAGTCAACCGAGCCGTCTCCTTGCTACGTTGAGCCGACGTAAAGAGCAGGAAGAGTTTGAACTATAATCGCATTATTAGATTTATAATAAGGAAATGGAATTACTGAATAACTCCATATGACCATAATGATATCAAAATGAAATAGGATTATCGCCTGAAAGACCTTGTTCTTTGAGGTGTGCAGATGTTAGTGAGTTTTCATGATGTAATTAAAGTTCTTTCAGCGACGCCATATGTGTGTAATGTAATTAAAGGGAACTGGATAGTATCTAAAAATATGTTATATTAATAGCACTGTCATTGCATTAATTTAATTAGATTTAGAATGTAAGTAATGGTTTTTCAGGCTAATCTTATTAGAATTTGCCAACATTAATTGTATGTTGTGTATATACACGTATACCAAGGTGGAAACGAGTTACATCTCATTGAAGGGAGTGATAAAAATCTCTGAACTAGACCAAGCCACGGGTACACACACATACACACACACTCATATATATATATATATATATATATATATATATATATATATATATATATATATATATATATATATATATATACTGTACATATATGTATGTGTGTATGTATGTATGTATTATCATTATTATTATTATTATTATTATTATTATTATTATTACTTGCCCAGCTACAACCCCAGTTGGAAAAGCAGGATGATATAAGCCCAGGGGCTCCAAAAAGGAAAATATCTCAGTGAGGAAAGGAACCAGGAAATAAGAGAAGTGATTGAAATAAAATCTTTTAAGATCAGTAATAACATTGAGATAAATATTTCATATACAAATTATAAAAACTCTAAAAAGTAAGAGGAAGAGAAATAGATAAAATAGCGTGTCCTAGTATACTCTCAAGCAAGAGAACTCTACCCCAAGACTTTGGAAGACCATAAAAAGAGGCTATGGCACTACCAAAGACTAGAGAACAATGGTTTTATTTTTGAGTGGCCTTCTCCTAGAAGAGCTACTTACCATAGCTAAAGAGTCTCTTCTACCCTTGCCAAGACAAAAGTAGCCACTGAACAATTTCAGTGCATTAGTTAACTCCTTGAGAGAAGAACTGTTTGGTAATCTCAGGGGTGTCAGATGTATGAGGGCAAAAGAAAATATGTAAAGAATAGGTCAGACTATTTGGTGTATATGTAGGCAAAAGAAATATGAACCGTAACCAGATAGAAAGGCCCAATGTAATACTGCCTAACCAGTCAAAGGACCCAATAACACTCTAGTGGTAGCATCTCAACGTGTGGCTGGTGCCCTGACGAACCTACTACCACTGCAGAACAAGTCTTTAGACATGTCTTTATTCATGGTTTGGGTTTGACTAGTGTGGGTTGGGGATGGTGGGAGACTTTCGTCTTATTCCTCACAGCAATCCAACCTAGTTTTGGAGGCCCTAATTAGTACACCAATGCTGACCTTGGCGATACACAAACCCTTTCACCATGTTAAGGCATTCCCATTATATATAATAGTCATACTTTAACTGCTGAACCCTTAAGGAAAATTTTATATAGAAAACTAACGTGATGGCTAGTACAATGGTAACGTGTTCGCCTAGCATTCGCATGGTAGTAGATCGAACCCAGCTCGGGACCGTAAGTTAAAGCTGTTTACTGGGGAGGCCACTGCTGTGGCTTTGCACCACATTGGGGGGTTGGACATCACAAAGGGGTGGTGCGCTTGCCCGGCTGACGTTCTGGTGAGCATCTATAGTATTGAAACTGGAACTGAAACCAGACACATTTATCTTTACGTTTGCATTATGGCTCTACCGTCCAAAACAAAAATGGCCCCTCAACGAACGTAATCAATATCTAAAAAACTCTCAGCAATTGCCTCTTTTTATGGCTCCATCCTTCTTCCTTTTACATTAAGATCCATTTCTTTTTTGATACATCTATGATTCGGTGATATTGACCTTCTCCCACCTCACATGTCCTAATCAGAGACGCTTTCAGCTGAGTTCAACCTCGGGAGATGAAAGACCCTGTGTCACCTTCAGGAAATTGTGTATCCTGAAAGAAGAGCAAATTTCTGAAAGCAAAATTGCAGCAATAAAAAGTATATAAGCGATAGCATTGATTGTTTTTCCCGTAACAGAGTATAATAATTATATGTTACACCCTTATATTGGCCTAATGATTTCTCATAGATTTATTTCAGTTTATTTCGACTTTTATTGTTGTAAATTCAATGATTCTGCTTCTGTTTATTTTTTTTTTCAAGCTTGAAAACTTAATGACAGGTTGCACATTTCATTCCACATTATCAAATATATATATATATATATATATATATATATATATATATATATATATATATATATATATATATATATATATATTATCTATCTATCTATCTATCTATCTATCTATATCTATATATATATATATATATATATATATATATATATATATATATATATATATATATATATATATATATATATATGTTATGAATTACGTACTTTCAGTTATTAGTTCTATAAAGTTAATCAAAGACGTCAGCATGAAAGGACACTATAATTGTTTTTAAGCAAGCTGATGATCGTTCCGTGTTTTCTATCAATATGAAATCATATAACTTGATGAACAGCTCAACATACATGACAATATTTGTTCTCTCAGGAATATTACAGAAATTACAGAAATTATATGATTATATAATTATCATTTATGAATTTCTACCATATGTACATTGGATGTTGCGAAAATCCTTTTCTAAGAGTATTTGGCACTGTAATTTTCATGTCATGAATTTGAGGATTTGCGCCATTGATAAGCGAACTTATGTTGCCATGTTCAGTAATTTTGGTTGTAAAAAGATATAATCAAATGAGTTTTTACGTTGTGGCAATGGACATATTTCAAACATATTAGTTTAGTTATAATGAAGAGTATTCAGAAAAGACCATATATATATATATATATATATATATATATATATATATATATATATATATATATATATATATATATATATATATATATACATATATATATATGTATATATATACGTATATTTATATATGTATATACATATATATACATATATATACACACATATATATATACATATATATGTATATATACACGCACACATATATATATATATATATATATATATACACACACATTATATATAAGCAAAGTTCTAAAATAATATGTATATATATATATATATATATATATATATATATATATATATATATATATATATATATATATATATATATATATATATATATATATATATATGGGTTATTATCAAAAGAGTGACAAATCAAAATTATGACATGACGAAAGAGTGACAAAAATTACAGAAATTCAAAAGAGTGACAAGACAAAAGAGTGACAAAAATATGGAAATTTAAAAGAGTGACACGACAGAAGAGTGACATCACGGAATAATTCTAAATATATGCAAAGCAATGATATATTTAATTACTCAAAACAATGGCTTATTTATCGTTTTTCCAAACTTTTTGCATTACAGAACTTGTTTAATTTCTTAAAATACTGGTTTCTCCTATTAAAATTACAATAGAATCTGTTTGAACAATTTCTTTTTTAAAACTCGCATTTCTTGAAGTCTCTGTTATATCCCCTCATGGATGAATACGTCTTTGTAAAATCTTTGAGGGACAAGGTGAAAATAAGTTATAGAGGCATTAACATATTTGACATCACGATCTTTATTATTAAATGCATTAGGCTACCTGCCGCAATTGTCTAAGATATCAGACACACCGTAACCATTAGCGACTCAATAGAAATGCCTTCAAGTGCATTGAAACAAGTTGTTCGTCGTATCCGTAAAAAAGAACTTCTATCATAACCAGAGTGCATTGCAGATTTAGTGATCCCACATAGTTTTAAGATTACCAGAAATGGAGAGAAAAAACCTTTTTACTTTCTGATACAAAATATGAAGATAAGGCTAGTGAAAATGAGATGCAACAGGAAGACATGAGAATTATTGGTTTTGGAACTGACGACGATCTAAGGAAATTAACAAGCTCCCAGGTTTGGTTTCTTCTTGGAACTCTCAAAACTTGCCCTAAGCTTTTCCATAAAATATATATAATTCACCATATGTTTCATGGGTAAACGTTTTCACCGGAGGTATATACATCCATGCTTGAACAATTAATTTCTGTTTTAGAAACAAAAGAAATTGAGTTGAAGCCTAAATTTATAATAGTTGATTTGAACTTGCAAGCATAAATGCCCTTCAACATACATGTTCCCAGTGATGAAAATTAAAGAATAAACTTGATTTTTTAACGATTTGAAGTCATGTTCAATTAATAAAATTTTACCTGCATTTTAACTGTATATTTATAGGATATTCAAATAATAAAAATTCATTTGTCATTCTTTTGATATTATTTACACACATAAAAAATTGATACTTTTCAGGTCTTCTATAAATAGCATAGCACAAAATCTATCAGGGCTTATAATTTGGTTTTATTTCTAACTGGAAGTTCATTATGTCACTCTTTTGATTTGTCACTATTTTGATCACTATTTTAAGAGTGGCACATTATGTCACTCTTTTGATTTATCACTCTTTTGAACGGTTCCCATATATATATATTATATACATAAATGACGTATATGTATCCTTTGATTTTAATTTATTCATCCTTCTCTATGTGGTCCTTTTAATCTATTTCACCGACAACTTATTCTGTTCAATTCTTTGGGGCTCATCTGATTGTAATACTCAATAAAAAATACTTTTATAGTTAAAGATCAAAACAAAATTTCTGAATTATTTTGAAATGTCTAGATTAATATTCAAAATAAGATTGCATATATGTACACATATATAATTATATAAATACGTACATACATATATATACATATATAAAGTATATATATATATATATATATATATATATATATATATATATATATATATATATATATATATATATATATATATATATATATATATATATATATATATATATATATATATAGTATATAAAATATGCGAAAAACCGATACGACGAATAGGAATGTAACTCAGAGAGAGAGAGAGAGAGAGAGAGAGAGAGAGAGAGAGAGAGAGAGAGAGAGAGAGAGAGAGAGAGAGAGAGAGACATACAGTAATGATTTTGTTTCATGATGGCCGTATGAGACCAGGTCCAACTTTTACTGTTGACAGTAAGAGCTCTCCTTGCTGGTGTCATGTTCCGTCCCTTTTCACAATGCTCTCATATCGAAGCTCATTTCCTTCTATGTCAATTTCACTTGCTGCCAGAAGCGAACATAAAATGCCTCCCTTCCAAGCCTTCCTCGGAAGTGTGTTCTTTACAGACTCTATTTATGTCTGCAGAGATAAAAATTCCAGTGATAATTTCATCATCTTTGTTATCTACGTACTACGTCTTACAAAACTTTTGTTTATTTAACTTAGTGGTTTTTATTTCCTTTGGCCATTGTTTATAACAGTGTAATAAACTTCACGAATGCGATGCTCTTAATATATTTAATGAATATAAAGTTAGTTATAACACATGATTTGCAGTCCAATAGTTACGAGTCTCCTGATGGATCATGGGTGGTTCTATGACAAATACTCCACAAGGCCTCGGTTAACCTAACCTGTGTAATATATACATAACTGATAGTTAATCGACTCTTGTGGTTAACACTACCTTAAAGAAAGGCATGAGTCTACAAACTTCAACCCAAAGGAAGAACTAGAAACAAGATCCGAGTTTGAATGAGCCGATGTAAAAAAAAGCTTAAGAGTGAAATAAGAAAAAAAATTGTATAAAAGACCCATTTACAAGATTATGAATTAGAGTGAAAATACACCTCGGGATAGGTAAAGGTGTCTGAGATACTCCAGTTATGAAAAGCAGATATGGGATTTATTTCATAACTATAATCCAATAGGAAATAATTTGTTTAGAAATGTAGCTATTTTTCATTCACATGAAGGGTAAAAAATACTGATTTTTTTTTTCTGGATTACATCAAGATCAGACAAAACCTACTGAATTCAGATCAAATAATGTTTGAGAGTTTATTTGTATTATTAACGCTCACATCTCTACTAAGGACATACTACCTCTGTAAATTGATTGAACAGAAACAATCTAAAACATTGAAGAAAAACAAAAACCTTCAACGATCATTCGACCACTTTGCAACAATGCTAAACACCAGTAAACAATTCAGCAACAGCCGCAGAACCGCTTGCAACGACTTTGCAAATTGCTCACAAAGCAACGCCAATGAACGGCTGATGGCTCTTGGAGCTGAGGCTAATTTACAATGCCACACCAATTTTCGGCGGAGTCGAAGAGGGCCAGAGGAGGTTGTAATTGAGTTGGCTAAGCGTTTGATGTTTGGGAAAGAACGCCATCTGTTGCACGGTTGAAGAGTTATTTCAATGAGCATTAAGGCTTTGAAAGGCTGAGTCATCGGTGGACATATTTCGTATTGAGGAAATATTAGTGACTTCATATCAGATGCATATGTATTCCTTAATATATCCTCCTTTTCAAGAGATGTATCTGAAATGTTTATTTCCCTTTAAAGTCATCTAAAGTAGATTGTTCAACACTCAGAT
>NC_090727.1:39453360-39455860 GCF_036898095.1 Palaemon carinicauda
GAAAAGGGCAAGTTTATAAAAAATCCTTCCCGAGTACCCCTTGACACTTTCTCAAAAAAGCCAAAAACATTAATGTAAAACTTTAACCATAAAATCAAATGTAGTTGACATTTGTTACACCCTTTTGTATCCTTTGATTCCTAAGTACATCAGTGCCAATGATTGTCGCTAGAGTCAGTAAATTTCTAAAAAAGGAAAACACTTTTGCGTTTTATCTAGAAGCTATCTTTACCTACAACAAAGTACCAATCACATTTGACCTTAAACCGATGGGCGATTAAATATGATCAGCCTCATTTGGAAGGAAATAATTTGTTGAAATATTTTGTAGAATAGGAGTGGCAAATATTCCTAATAGCATATCACCTTTCATTTTACAAATCCTTTTTTCATAATGATGTCAAATATGTCATTAATCGTACTATAAGTAGGGTTGTAGTGACCGATGCGGTAACGTTCCTGATTGGTGAACGCCACACTGGGGTTCGAGTCCCACTCCAACTCTTTAGTTCCTTAGATCGCTGCAACCTCACCATCCTTGTGAGCTAAGGATGGGTGCTTTGGGGGAGCCTATAGGTCTGCATGCTGAGTCTTCAGCATCCGTTGCCTGGTCCTACTTGGTCCTAGTTTGGGTGGAGAGGGTATTGTTGTGCTTGATAGGGCAATGTCACTGTCCCTTGCCTCTGCCATTCATGAGTTTAAACGTTTAAAGCCTTTAAATTCGAGAGAAACATTGGATATCTTTGATATATTTCAAGCATTAATTAGCAAACACGCACACACTTACTCACACACATAAATATATATATATATATATATATATATATATATATATATATATATATATATATATATATATATATATAGAGAGAGAGAGAGAGAGAGAGAGAGAGAGAGAGGAGAGAGAGAGAGAGAGAGAGAGAGAGAGAGAGAGAGAGAGAGAGAGAGCACATCTATTGTTTATCGCATTTCCATTTCTTGATTCTTATGGCATATGTATTACCATTTCTAAAATTACAGTAATGTAAATACAATTACTATCTGCTAAGTATTTCAATGTAACGTAATGTCGGCATATTGCATTGTTAGTACCAAACTTTGTAAATTCGCATAAAAGCCAGAGAAATATCTACCACCGTAATCGTGTTCTGTGTCCCAAAATATTCGTTCCTCGTTCCTCCAAAAGTTTCTCCATAATTCACGGTTGCAATTTAGAAGCTGTAGCAACTTGGATGCACTCGCAAAGTATTTCCATTACACTTGTTGGTTGTATTATCAGCACAATAGATGCTGTACTGAACAAACTCTCATTTCAAGGCAGGTACAGCAAAGTGTAGAATATAGATATCCACTTTTGATGGCATTTGTGGGCTATGAATAAGTCTTTGATAGTGTGCACCGGCCAATTTTGTGGAGAGTCGTGCGTTATTATGGAGTCCCTCTCAAATATGTAAATTTGATTGAGCCTGTTCATGACTAGAGCAAGTGCAAAGTTGATGTTAGTGGAGTCCTATCAAAAGAATATCTAGTTAACAGTGGAGTTGAACGGTGGAGTACTCCAAGGGAAAGTGTTGTCATTTATGTTGTTTATCCTCCACCATGGATTCTGCTATGCATAGAACAGTTGTAGATGGGGGAAATTAGGTGACATAGAGTATGCTGATGACGCTGTCATTATTAGCAGAACATCACAGGACTTGCAAAGCTTGCTTACCAGAATGCATGAAATATCACATGAGGTTGGGCTTAAGGTAAATAGAAGAAAGAGAGCATGACGAGAACTGAATCTGTAATGGAAGATTAAATATCAGTGGAAGGAGAAAGTATTAATGAGGTGGAATCATTTAAAGATTTAGGAACTATCATCTCCAATACAAACCTTCGGAATTTGAGTTTAATGAAAAATGGAAAAAAGCAAATGGCTACTTTAAGTAATATTTGTAAATCAAACCGCCTGAAATTACATATAAAAATCAGACTATATATCAGTTTAATGAGATCCGTGTTACTGTATGAACATGAGTTGTGGTATGACAATGAAACAATATCCAACAGATTTTGTAGATTTGAGAACAAAGCCATCAGAAGAATATTAAGAGTTAAATGGTAGGTCGGGACTACAAATAAAACTATAAGAGAGATTACTTGAGTGCCTTATGTGGATAAAATAATGGTGAGGGGTAGATGGAGATGTTTTGGGCATGCGCTTCGAACTCCCCAAGATATTAGTTCACCAAACGTTCAACTGGGCTCTACAAGGCACAGAAAGAGTTGGAAGACCCAGGCTTACATGGCTGAGGACTATAATACGTTAAGTAGGAGATGACGAATAGAGAAATATTGATTTAAAAGCTCAAGATAGAGATGAATGGCAAAATCTAACCGAGGTTAGTAAATGTAGATGGATAAATAAAAACAAAAATCAATGAATCAATTTCAAATTTGGATAATCTCATCCGAAAAGTATATTTCTCCAAATTTTCACAAAACCTGAAATAAA
>NC_090727.1:39458360-39460860 GCF_036898095.1 Palaemon carinicauda
CCCCCCCCCCACTGCCCCTCGTCACATTGATGATAATAATTGATATAAACGATGCTTCAAGTATGCCATTTCCGGATTTGGCTTTCAGGTTTTATTTCCCTTCTGAAAAAGGAAGTTTCATTATCGCGTAATCGAATGGGTGATTTAGAGGCTTTTTGTGAACAATTTTGAAAGCTCTTTGCATTGGGGAATGAATCATTCGATTTCATGGCATATTTTCTGTGAAAAAGTTGAATGTTGGTCCTTTATTTGCTGTTGGTTTTTCCGGGGAACACTATCAGACATAAAAATGCAATCATACACACATACATATATATTGTATATGTATGTATATATATATATATATATATATATATATATATATATATATATATATATATATATATATATATATACATATATATATATATATATATATATATATATATATATGTATATATATATATATATATATATATATATATATATATATATATATATATATATATATATGTGAGTGTGTGTGTGTGTGTGTGTGTGTATGTGTGTCTGTATGTGTGTGTGTGTGTGTTATGCAAAAGCTGTTTTGTGAGAAGGTTGGACATCAAAATTTAACTAGTATTTAATTTTATAGTTTTACCACTGGTAAGGTACAATCGACATTATTCCAAAAATTTTCTAGCCATCATTTGAAACATAGGTAACGCCCATAACTTAATCTTCCAATAGACATTATAGAATGCAATACACCAATTATTTCGTAACGCTCTAAAATTTATGTGATATATTCAGTTATTTTCTTTTGTAGTGAGCAGCTTGTATATTCCAACAGGTATTTGTCAATAAGTTCAGTAACGCTTGTAATTCTTCGCCTCTTCTACCTTAAATATATTTTCCCAGCATGTTGTTTATCATTAAATTCTAATCAATAAAAATCTCGACCCTTTTGCTTGATGGTACAATCAGGCTCACTAATCTACCTCATTTCTCTTTCTCTTTTTTATTTGGAGTTTTTTATATTTTATATAGGAAAGATCTATTTTAATGTTGGTATTGTTAAGATATTTTGTTTAAATTCTTCATTAATTCTCTTGCAGTTTCTTTATATCCTTGTTTCCTTTCTTCAATGACTAACTTTCCCTGTTGGAGTCCTTAGGCTTATATCCTTTTGCTTTTCCTATTAGTTTTGTATCTTATTTAATAATAATAATAATAATAATAATAATAATAATAATAATAATAATAATAATAATAATAATAATAATAATAATAATAATAATAATAATAATAATAATGAAAGTCTATGTTGATGAAGCAAGCTTAAGATTCTTATTTTTTCCTACTGGATACATACTCTAATCCAGCTTCAAATGTGTCAAGGCTTAACTCTGATTAGTAGTGGTGTTACGTCCCACATTCCAATGATTAGTTTTTAACCATTTGGAGGTCGAAAACAAGTTACTTGAAACTCACGAATTAAGATATAAATCATATAAAGTACAGTATCTTACGCGGAGTTGCTATAACACTTTTACTACTATTGGTGACTTAGTAAAAAAGTTAAGAAAAAAAAATACGCTTAGAATCACCTAAACTATAGAAACTTGGTGTTCTATGGAAAGGACTTCATGAAGAAATATTTGATAAACAATCATACGTTTATGTAATTTTGAAAGGTTTCGCTAAATCAAAAGTTTCGATAAAATCACCACGGGCAGTGAAAGGGTTAAAAAAAGTCGGTTAATACAAATCATTATCATATAGCGTTGTGGTTTAATAAAACTTTAAAGAAGTAGAGAATTATTTTCGAACCAAGGTCAATAAATGACAAGTAATTCCAAGCTTTTTCCTTGATTTCAATTGATCTTTTTTTATATTTCTTATCTAATATGACATTAGATAACGTTAGATATATTTATATAGAAAATAGCCATCAATAGTCTAAAATCTTGATAAACGTCCATTGAAGGGAAATTATATATGATGTTTTATTCCAGCTGCGACCAAGTTATGGAATGATCTTCCTAATCAGGTAGCTGGATCGGTGGAACTTCAAAAGTTGAAACTTGCATTGAATGTTTTTATGTTGAAAAGGCTGACATAAGTCTGTTTTTTATATTTTATATATGGAAGGTTTATTTTTATGTTGTTACTGTTCTTAAGATAATTGTTCACCACTTCTCTTGTATTTTATTTCCTGTCCTCACTGGACTATTTTTCCCTATTGGAGCCCCTGGGCTTCTAGCATCCTGTTTTTTCAACTAGGGTTGTAGCTTAGCAAGTAATAGTGATGATAATAGTAATTATGTATATATATATATATATATATATATATATATATATATATATATATATATATATATATATATATATATATATATATATATATATATATATATATATATATATATATCGATCTATATATCTATCTATCTATCTATCTATATACATATTTATATGTATATGAACTGTACATATCTATCTATCTTTCTATCTGTCTATCTATCTATCTATCTATCTA
>NC_090727.1:39465860-39468360 GCF_036898095.1 Palaemon carinicauda
CTTGATATGAGGAATAACTAAAGAAACTTTTTACAGAGAGAGAGATTATTATTCGAGTATTACTGAACACTTAATTTATATCATTAACCGTAAAAAGCGAACAGAAAACTGACGTATGTTATTCCGTATAGAACAACTTAGTATCATTAAATGAAAAATAATGATATCAGATATATACATTCATGACGTATTGTTTTTAATGGTAACCTAATTAATTATAATTATATACATACATACACACACACATATATATATATATATATATATATATATATATATATATATATATATATATATATATATATATATATATATATATGTTTATATACATATACATATCTGTATATATACACACATATATATATATATATATATATATATATATATATATATATATATATATATATATATATATATATATATATATATATAGCTAGACAATTGCTTCTTATTGTACAGGGGAAATATGCATATTTATACACATACATATACAATTATATATATGTATTGTCAATTTATCTATCTATCCATATAAATGTATATATATATATATATAATATATATATATATATATATATATATATATATATGCATATATATATATATATATATATATATATATATATATATATATATATATATATATATATATATTTATAAATATTAACCGTATTCGGATAAGTGAACTCAGAAAACTGTTATAGAACTTGCAATATATAATGTATCATGATCACTTTTATTTTCCTCTAACATTAGATGCAACAGAATCAACTGCATTCGGATAGGTATACACAAAATATTTTTTTTTTTTCGTACTCTCTTACTGTGCCTCTCACTGTTTAATCGTGTGTTGAAAAGTTTTGTTTAATGGTATTGTTAGGGTATTCAGTAGACAAGATTCCTCTGGGAATAAATAAGACTTCCTATTCTTTTACTATGATAAACACTAATCTATGTCACGTGAAAATAACATTCTTATCTACCAAATATTTAATGATAGATAAATAAATTATTAGTGAAAAAATAAGAAAGGATTTTGTTATCAGTTCTCCATTTCACATTAAATTTGATTCATATCTACATTCGACCATAAGCTATTAAGTCAGAATAGTATTTGCAGGATTTGAAATAAAGATTTCCTTAGACATGAAAAATAATTACAAACAAGAATGGAACTTTGATAGAGAAAAGAAACTGTCAACTTTTCTGAATAAAAACTGTTAGTGGAGGCTACTTCACTCCGTTTTACTACCAAATTTCGGTTTACTTTGATTGTGGCTGTATTGAAATGATTATTTTATTAATTCATTGTGTCTTATATTATTGATTCAATATTAACAAAAGGGGGGGGGGGGGAACGGAATCCAAGTCAAAATATGTAAAAGTTTTAACGATCCATTCTTCCCACTCCTGAAATATTCTCTCTCTCTCTCTCTCTCTCTCTCTCTCTCTCTCTCTCTCTCTCTCTCTCTCTCTCTCTCTCTCTCTCTCTCTCTCCTAGAAGTTAAAAGTATCCAAGAAAAGTTTGTGGCAAAAACCTATGACCTTACACAACCTCTCTTCTGTTTTGCAATGAAATTCCAAAAATTTCGAAATCATCATTGTAAATATATCCCAAAATATAATTTTTCCCAATATAAAATTCATCATAAAAACCGTCTCGCTTAATATGAATAAAAGAATAAACCATTATTTTCTAAAACAGCATATCAGAGCAATCTATTTCAACTCTAATGAATATAAAGTTTTGGAATCATATTTTTGGAAATAAAATTGCTAGAGGAGCAGCATAATTCTTCAATGAAACAGGAAAATTTATCCACTGAAGCTGGAGGCACACATTAATGATCTCTATGTTTAGCGCTTTGTAACATTAGCTCTGACATGTAAATGTAATTTATATGGTACGTAATGCTATGTTTTTGTTGTTGTTGTTGTTGTTGTTGTTTATGTTATCATTATTATTGTTATCATCATTATTATCATTATTATTATTATTATTATTATTATTATTATTATTATTATTATTATTATTATTATTATTATTATTATTATTATTATTATTATTATCATAATACTATTTGACATGTAAAATATAATTTATATAACACCCAATGCTATGGTATTATTATTATTATTATTATTATTATTATTATTATTATTATTATTATTATTATTATTATTATTATTGAATATGTAAAAGAGAATTAATATGGTGCCTAATTCTATGGTATTATTATTATTGTTATTATTATTATCATTATTATTATCATCATCATCATCATTATTATTATTATTATTATTATTATTATTATTATTATTATTATTATTATTATTATTATTATTATTATTATTATTATTGTCGATAGTATTTCAGCTTATTAAATTCGTTTTAACATGTAACTTTTATTTTTATTAGTAACTGACCGACATTCTTAATCTGCACGGTCGAGTATAAACGGATTTAAAAAGATTTTTGGATTATAAACACTAATCATTT
>NC_090727.1:39478360-39480860 GCF_036898095.1 Palaemon carinicauda
TTGCATTTGATATTGATTATGGTTGATGACAGTGGATGTTGAGGATGGTTAATGACACATGATGTTAATGATGGTTGATGATATTGAATGTTAATGATGGTTAATGATACATGATGTTGGTGATGGTTGATAATAGTGGATCCTGGTGATGGTTGATGGCATTCGATGGCGATGATGGTATGTGGCAGTGGATGTTGATTATGGTTTATGACAGTGGATGTTGATGATGGTTGGTGGCATTGGATGTCAATGACGGTTGATGACAGTGGATTTCAATGGCTGTTAATGTCAATGGATGTTGATGATGGTTGATGACAATGGATATTGATACTAGTAAGAAATATTTGATTGCATAGCCAAGGTCGATGTCTTTGGAATCTTTTGAAAATCGATGTGGGTAACGAGTTTTCTTAGCATAGTTTGAATGGTTGATGTTAGTAGGAGCCGATGATAATAATGATAAGTTGATGACAGTACTTTGGTTAGAATGGAAGGATTCCAGAGATATATGATATCGGTAATTGATATCATCGGATGCTAGTGAAATGTTCATTATGGAAGAGGAAATAATTGATAAATGCGGATTCCCATGTTGGTGTAAGTTAGTGATAATGTATTACGGAGACTTGTACATTATACTACCAAGACTACTAAGGTGTGATGATAAAAAAATCTTAAGACAGGCAGATATAAATTATGTTAATGGAAGAATATCATATTGATAGTAATTTGACTGGTAAATGATATCGGGCAATGGACATCAGGTTTTAACTTTTTAATTTTTTTTTTATTTCTTTTCTTAACCATGAATATACCAAGAATTGTGAAAAAGGTTACAAAACCCTGGTATTCAATTTTTGCAGCTTTTTGTAACTCTGTTATGTAGTCAGTGAAAAGAGTAAGGTTGAAACGACCTATGAACACTGATAGATAGATAGATAGATTGATAGTATGTTTACATGTTTAAAACACATAACAACTTTTCTCGTAATACTTTAACCAATTAAAAATAAACAAGATATAAAGATATATTTAGTCTATGTTAAATGTTTTTTTTCGTAGCATAGATAAAAAGATATATTTACTCTATCGCAATTTTTCTTTTTAATTTCTTAACAAGCTTTAGAAGCATAAATACTTTTTACGAGTATATATATTGTAAAGCTCGTTTCCATTAGTGGCTTTCAAGAGCACGGTAGATTATTGCTTTCGTAAAAGGCTGCATGGACTTTTTGAACCTTCCTATTTCCTTGCAAATTTAATGCCGTTATCAATTCAAGAGTGAAAACCCAGTTTGATTGGATATTATGTTTTTTTTTTTCTTTTGAGTTGGAAAAGGGGGACATCTATTTTAACTTTATCTGAGATAAGGTAATACAATATTATTATTATTATTATTATTATTATTATTATTATTATTATTATTATTATTATTATTATTATTATTATTATTATTATTATTATTATTATTATCATCCAAGCTACATGCCTAGTTGGAAAAGGAAGATGCTACACGCCTCAGGGCTCCAACAGGAAAAAATAGCCCAGTGAGGAAAGGAAATAAGGAAATAAATAAATGCTGAGAACAAATTAACAATAAAACATTTAAAAACAGTAAGAAACTATAAACAGACTTATGTCAGCCTGTTCAACATAAAACCATTTGCTGCAACTTTGAGCTCAGAAATTATAATTTCCCTACTCCATTTAGGATATAAAAGCTTGCTCAAGAGACATAAGGCGATAGTAACAACTATATTGCATATCTATACTAGGAAAAAAAGCCAACTAGTTCGTAAACAGGTATCCATTTTTTGGATATTTGAAAGTCAAGAAAATATTATTATTTGAACTAAATAGATGGATGTTTCTTTTCCACGCAATTTTGAAATTAAATCCAGGTCATTCAAATTTTATAACTTACAAGTTTTAAAGAGTATTGACAAATTTCTAACTTGTAATCATTACAGGATTTTTTCTTTGCGAGAATAATTCTGAGAAATTTTGTTAATTAATTCAAAATCATTCACATTCCATCACGTATCAGTTCCAATTATAAAGAGCATTAATGAATTTCTAATTGCTAATTAATGGAGTTTTTTCCTTTGCATGAAGAATTTTTGAAAAATTTTAAATGAATTTGAAATTATTTACATTCCATAGTTTATCGCTTTTATGAATAGAGTATTGACGAGTTTATAATTTCTAATTAATGTAAGATTTTTTCTTCACAAGAAAAATAGAAAAAAAAATTAAAGGACTTTAAAATTATTCAGATTTAGTAACTTATCATTTTTATGAATAAAAAGGATCAATGAAATTTTGATCTCTAATTAATGAAGGAGGTTTTCTTCACAAGAAGGAACAACATTTTGCTATATATATATATATATATATATATATATATATATATATATATATATATATATATATATATATATATATATATATATATATATATATATATATTTAAATTGCTCTAACAGGCTTAATTTTTGTC
>NC_090727.1:39488360-39493360 GCF_036898095.1 Palaemon carinicauda
TTTTGGAACCATTGGCCTTATAACGTCTTGCTTTTCAACCTAGGTTTGAAGCTTAGCTTGTATTATGGATAATGGTAACTATGCACAAAAATGAACTAATAAATGTGAAACTTCAAATTAGATAGTAATTTGCAAACAGTCCAAAATAAATTCAATATTATATAAAAATAATCATCAAATTAAGCTAAGTTCCAAATCCCCTAGTACATTCTGAAATTAATATCCAACTGAACGAGTTCTTTACTTTTATTTAGCGCATTATAGTAATATTTACTTTCTATGCAGAATTTAAATGTTATTTGAAAGTACACGGTAGGTTTATTCTATTTGGGTGAGAGATATAAGTATATAATTTTGCAGTAAAGTAGATTTAGTGTGTAAGTTTATCTGTAAAATGATTTTTGTCATATTTATAGATGAATCTTGAAATTATATTTTTATGAAGGCTTATTGATTTCATTATTCTTAGCTTTGATAGTTTAAGTCATGTATTAACTTTAGAAGTATGATTAAATCTTAGTATCCTTCTTTCCCTTATTATATATGAATGTTTTTTACGATAAGTTTTTTAAAAGTTGTACTTATCATCATCATCCCCCAGGCCTATTGACGCAAAGACCTCGGTTAGATTCCACCAGTCATCTCTGTCTTGAGCTTTCAAATCAATACTTCTCCATTCATCATCTTCTACTTCACGCTTCATAGTCCTGAAACATGTAAGCCTGTGTATTCTAATTCTCTAGTGCCTTGTGAAGCCCAGTTAAAAGTTTGGTGAACTAATCTCCCTTGGGGAGTGCGAAGAGCATGTCCAAACCATCACCATCTACTCATAACCGTGATCTCATTCATATATGGC
Source organism: Palaemon carinicauda (assembly GCF_036898095.1). Classification (NCBI taxonomy): domain Eukaryota; kingdom Metazoa; phylum Arthropoda; class Malacostraca; order Decapoda; family Palaemonidae; genus Palaemon; species Palaemon carinicauda. Next base: position 39,489,217 of record NC_090727.1, read on the forward strand.
ATTCGAGTAATCTCTCTTATGATATCATTTATGATACTTATAGTATTGAGCCTTTTTACTGTTCATATAGAATTTAATACAACGTATTTCTAAGCAATACATTATGATATTCTGGTTTACAGGATTGTTATGTGCTTTCCTGGAATCGCACCTAGTAGATGCCTGGATGACCTTTTTGCCAGGACATAATTTTGGTTTGGTTTTATGAATCTGTATTTGATCAATCCTTTTGTGACTTCAGATACATAAATCTCACATATTTGTTTGCAGGAATCTATTAATAAATACTAACTGCTTTATTCCATATATGAAAGATATCACAGAATATTATGAATCCTGTTATCATTTTATGCAAGGGATCAGATAATGCAATTTTAATGTTGTACATGACTCCCCAACGTAGTATATGCAAAAATAATGCAAATTATGCCAACTATTTCTCGAGCTTGAACTGAGAAAGTTTGGGAAGAATTTGAAATGAATGTCAAGAATTTATTTCTTGTTACTCGATTTTTTTTTTAGCCATCGCCATAACAGATTTCATCTTTAAATCTGGTTTTAAATCGTATTTTTTTTTTCAAACGACCACAAAAGGAACATAAAAAAATCTGAAATCAAACAATTTTACTCACGCTAAATCATTCATTTGATCATCTGCGAATTTTCTTGATTCTTTGATAAAAAGTTATCTTTATTTTTAGAACTTGATAAGTTCCCGTTTTTTATTCAACAATGAAATCTGATTTATATATTTTTTGGCCCATTCATTTATATATATGTATATATATGTATATATACATATATATATATATATATATATATATACATATATATATATATATATATATATATGTTAATATATACGTATGTATATATATATATATATATATACACACACATATATAAATATATATATGTATATATATATATATATATATATATTGTTCCCTTTCTTTAATAATTCTAGGTAATATTAGAACATCTTCACTGTTAGAAGGTTACATTCAAACAACGGCAAATGCCTGGCAATATTTATTCCTCGATTTTTACCGTTTTAAAAACAGATATATTGACGTGAAGGAGTGAGATTGCGGTCACCAACCCATGTAGGATAAAAACAAAGTAGGGTAAAAATTTCGCTCGCCTTTATTTTACTGAAATACAGCTGAGAACAGTATATTCTTACGGAGAATTTCAGATTAAAATTACAGTTGTTTTTAACACTATATTTATAATAAATGAAATATGCCTTAATAACTTTCGATGCCAGGATGCCAGAGAACTCCAAGTCAATCAATCAATATATGTACGATGAGTAGATATTTCGTTGGACGTAAATATGATTTGACAAGGCGTTGAAATTCTCCGATTATTTGGCCTGCTGTTCTATTTCTATAGTATTTTAAATATCATTTATTTTTATCAAATAAATCTACTAATACTTATTCGAGTACAGCTTATCTGTTGGAATCTATCATATGACTGATTGCTGTAGTATACCTTTTAATTATTTTAATTGACAACTGAAAGCCAGCATTGTTTGTAGTAATAAACTCTAAATATTGAATTTCCCTTCACACTTAATGATCAAAGGCTAAATCATAATTCGATTAAAGAAAAACAAACAATAATATTTTCAATGATTTCATAATTAAAACCTCTTGATGATTGACGTTTATTAACCTTTTATACCAATACAGACTGTTACAGTTTTATATAATTTCTACGCATGAATTAACTATAAAGGTTATATGTCAAAATATTTTCATTCCTTTATTATTTCAGTGATTATGATTCAGTGTTTTTACCGTTGGTGAATAATTAGGAGAAGAAACATTAATTCATTATATAATAAAGATGACTCCTTAAGGAATGCCAGGAAATATTTCAATGAACTCTCGTGGTTTCGTCGATTGAACTTCATTCATTAATTATATCAATTCATCATATCATCATTATTATTATTATTATTATTATTATTATTATTATTATTATTATTATTATTATATATACACAAATCTCTCTCTCTCTCTCTCTCTCTCTCTCTCTCTCTCTTTATATATATATATATATATATATATGTGTGTGTGTGTGTGTGTGTGTTTGTGTATATATACATATATATTCACATGTCCATTATTTTCACCAATTCCTAAGAATATAAAGGATAAAAAAAGCAACCGGAGGTTTATTAAAAATGTTGACGATCATTGCTTCTGTTAATTGGAATTAACATCACTAAAATCAACATTGACTTGATATATGTAAGGCCTCTTGAATTAGTAGAAGGAATATCTAAAGTATAACAAAACATAATTACTTTTATCCAAAACATTCAAGAGAATTGCTACATTTTGTGCAGCCAACAAATCGTCCTGGTACGAGAATAGTTACAGATGGTTTCAAACTATTGGAACCTAGATACATGTCTACTGTAGGCTCTAGAACCTTTGAATATACGGCCGAAAGAGTACACAATAAGCTCCCATGTGACATCTGAATAACCGAAGATATTAAGGCTTTCAAGAGGAAACTGAAGACTTTCTTATTCAGCGAGTGCTTCGATAGTGACGATGTAACAAGCGAGCAATACGCATTGTGAAATGTCAGTGCTCCAGAATGAACATCATACAACGACTGTGGAGATCCTGTAGAGCGTAGGGTTCCCCTGCTGTACAGGACCAGATAAGCAGCCCTTAAAGTAAGTAAAGTAAAGTATTTTACGATAAAAAATATCTTTAGGAATACTGTGTAAAGGAATAAGAATTTGTCATCAGTAAGTAGTGTTGAATGCATGTATAGATTTCACAATTATTGTGAGCAATGAATTAAAAGATAATTTGATATTAGTTAAGCTCTATTCTGACAGAATAAAATATGAAAAGGAAGCCAACTGTGTTTAATGGAGTTGTATTTTTTCTGGTAAGAACTGTTTGAATAAGAATTGATTTACTGATCTTTGTTTATATTCATTTCGTAAATCTTTAGTTTTTAAAATTGATACCATACTCAACTATAATAGGTATAATAGACTCAAGACATATTCAAGTCACTTTTGATTTAACAATCATAATCATATTATGATACAAATAAAATGTAATTTTGCTATTCAACTTCGACTATCATTTTGTTTCACTTGGAATCTAAATAGTGTACAAAACATTAAAGTTTAGGTTGATTCATGAACTCATTACTAACTTGGATTATAAACTAAACTAAAGAAAAAAAAAAAAAAGCCTTAAAATCTGCTTTCGAAAAATATCTTAGGATACATTATCTGAGGCAAACTGATATATCTTAAAAACGTTATGCAGGTTTTTATAAAGAAAATGAAACATCGTAATTTGGAGTTAATTGTCATAAAAATTTTCCAGAACTGTAGTAAATTTAAAGGAATTTGCATAAAACAAATATAAGTCTTCCAGGCTATATTTAGTTTGTTCTGATTCTTTTCCCTTACAAAAAGTGTGGATTATTGCAATATAGCCTTATTTATTTAAATGATAATTACGATAAATACTACAGGGAATCAAATGAAATGCAAGATCTAATGTTATTGAAAATAATCACTTTGATAATCTTATTTACCTCCTGAAGTCTATACCACAGTGAATAATCATAGAAAAAATAAAATAATAGAAACCAGTGATAGAGAAAATCTAAATATTAAATCACCTTAATATATTGCAAAACCTTGTGCTATCAAAGTATAAAAAACTGTACCATTATTTACCTCCTTAAGTCTATACGACAGTCAATAATCGTCAACACTAAAATAGTAAAAAAAATTATATAAAAAAATATAGATAATAAACTATTACTGGGAAAGCTTGTGCTATCACAATATAAAAAAAACTTTACTATCATTAAAGATGATCACTTGTGATAATCTTGTTTACTTCCTGAAGTCTATATTACAATAAATAATAATGAAAAACTAAAATAGTAAAAACCAGTAATACAGAAAATCTAGGTATTAAATCACCTTAATTTATTGAAAAATCTTGTTCTATCACAATATAGAAAACTGTTCTATATGCAACCCATATTGATTAAAATTTTGCTTAAAAAAATATTCAATAAAATATCTCCGGTAAAGTAAATCTAATTTCCAAGAATACATTCCAATTAATTTATCAATATC
>NC_090727.1:39498360-39505860 GCF_036898095.1 Palaemon carinicauda
CAACGAGCGCCCCCATTCAGATGAGTGAATAAAAAAACTCACCCCTCTTTGGAAACTTGTTAAAAGTAACCTCACCCCTTCAGAGTCCGAAGAAACAAACCGAACTCATTGTGGGGACTCAAGAAACCAACATCAACTAAAACGAGTGACTGTGAAAAACAACGACATTTCTTTTGGTTACTATAGGAACTAACCACACCCCCTTTACGTAAGTGCAAATACTAATCTCGCCATCCAATGTCTTTAGAAACTATCTGGCCTTTCTTGGAGCTTCCAGACATAACAAATCCTTTTCAAACAAAACTGTTGCCAGATAACAATGATAAGATGGAATGTCCTTCATTTGCTCTGCGAACAAGTAAACAGGTCGTATGGACAGTTGGATATGGTATCACTTTTTTGTTGCCATATCATGGTTTCATATTCTATCTTACTTGAAGCCCACTTCGAACCATTTTGATATGGTAACAATTTGTAGGGTTCTTTACGCAACTGGATAAACTACTAGCATCCACTTTAGTGACTGCAGAGAGCTTTAGAATCAGGAGAGTTACGATCTTCATCAGTCAAGCTGATAGCCTCGTAATCCCTCTCACCAATCATGTCGTAATGAGTGTTTTCCCTCTCCCTCCCTCCCTCTCTAAGATTATGGTCCCACATCAAGGGGACGTAAGACCATAGGAGGAGAACTTTTTCCGAATGGAGTTGGTCGTTTATTCAGAGAATGAGAATTGTTGGAATTCGTTAGTGAAAGGGAGTTTCTGCTTCCCACAAAGGAGACGTCGTTAAGAAGGATCAAGAACTGGTGAGTTTGGATTCAAAGGTTCTCCTTTTTTATGGATTTTGATTCATAAGATGAAAGTTATCGGGATAAAAGTTTGGGATTAAGATGCATTTTTTAAAACATGAAAATAAATGTGTGATGTAGATGAATAGGTTATTAAGGAGAAATGGAAAAATAGAAAAAAGGACCATACTTTGGTTGAGCAAGAAATCTCTCTCTCTCTCTCTCTCTCTCTCCCTCTCTCTCTCTCTCTCTCTCTCTCTCTCTCTCTCTCTCATATATATATATATATATATATCTATATATATATATATATATATATGTGTGTGTGTGTGTGTGTGTGTACGTGTGCGTGTCTGTGCTTGTATACTTACATCGTACAAATATATGCAAACGCATATGTTAGCACACACACACACACACACATATATATATATATATATATATACATAATTATATATATAAATACATATTCATATATGTGTATATATACATATATATAAATATGTATATATATATATATATATATATATATACTATATACTATATACAACATATTTATATATAATTCCTATCTTTTGATCTATTTAATAAAATCATTTGAATGTATAAAGTGAAAGAGAAGGATAAAGTGAGTTATAGAATTAACTGGGGTGTAGATAAATAGGAAACCAAAACTGGTTATTACCCCATTTACGAATAGTATCCCATGAAAGTAAATCATTGCATTAAAAAATCAATCGAATATACAGCAATCAAAAATTCCTGGGTATCATAAAAAGCTTTTCCGAGAACTAGAAAATAAAAAATATCTATCTCAAGACATTAGTAATAGTAATGAAATTCTCTTTGGTAATTGAGAATTTATCGGAAAAGAAATATTGAAAACTACTTTCGTAAAATAGAATAAAATCTTTGGTAATTTAGTTATTATAGTATTTAGGCTACCGTTATTGGGTATTCTTGAATAATTTTGCAATACATATTGAAAATTATAATGTAAACAGAATAGAAAATTCTATTATATGGAATTACTTCTTAGTGCAAGTGTCCTTGGACGTAAAGTCTACAACGTTGTGTTAACAGGAATTTTCATTCAAAAGGTATTTCTATGTGTTTGCGTATGTGGCTGTGCTTTAGTGTTTATGCGCACCTGAGTATCTCCAAAACATCTCCAAAACATTATAGATTTTTTTTTTATTTATTTATCAATAATAATAGAAATATATGATTGTTTACATTATATATACCCTATCGACATCAGAACAAAACCATTCTGATAAGGTAATACATTTATTCGATAAATGGATAAATTTGACCAGTGAGCTTTATTGACCAACACTAAAGGTCTATCTGCATTATAATTTGTAAATATAACGTGACTTATTATACTGCTAATTGCACCGTTGAAACATTACTTGTTGCATAGCATATTGTAATAAATTATATGACTTATGTTTTTTGAAATTTATATCTTTAGGTTTAAAGTTTTAAAGGCCGCTCATGAATGGCAGAGGCAAGAGATAGTGACTTTGCCCTATCAAGCACAACAATGCCCTAGAGACTGATCATATATACATTTGATCAGTGCCCAGACCTCCTCACCCCCCAAGCTAAGACCAAGGAGGGCCAGCCAATGGCTGCTGATGACTCAACAGATCGACCTATAGGCTCCTCTTAGGTCACAAGGATGGTAAAGTTAAGACGACCAAAGAAACTAACGTTCGCTATTACGAAAAATAGTATGATTTATCTATAATTACAGGAATAAAACTCAATACCCTTGTGTGTATTGCAAACCCCATCCCGACTGTATTGATACACCGTTTATTGAATATAATGTATTATTTTAGGGATTACATTACAATACGCCATTTGCAAAATGAGATTAGTCTTACATAATCTCCTCTGTCGAATTCATCTCTGTCGGATTACACTTGCTGAATATGATTTCATATACCTCTTCCGTAGGTAATTCCCTTGCTTCTAGTGGCCTGATCAGTTCACCTATGCCTAATTCGAGCAATTTTAAATGGAATATATATATATATATATATATATATACACATATATATATATATATATATATGTATATGTTACATATATATACATTAATAAATTCGTAAGCATGTATATATGTATGTATCACAATTCAAAGAATCATTTTCTCAAATGCTCTTCGAACAAAAATTGAGTTTTAGATCAAAGCTTTATATCAAAACATTTTTGCGTATTATCTTTTCACATATTTTTTAAAATCTCTGTTGGCTTGTTTTTATAATATATAATATTCTTATATTATTCCCAATAACAAACAACCTATGAAATTATGAATACTCATTTTGTTTATTCATCTCTCATAAACAAAATCATGTATAAATTATTATTCGTTTAATCTCCCTATCATTAAGACCTGGAAGGAATTATTATGAGGATAAATATATCGATATAATAAAAGAAACGAACTCTTTTGAAACGCTTCTTTCACTTATACTAAGAGTGTTACCATAAAATAGAAAAAAAGAACGAAAACCATTGAAATACAAATATACTTTATTGGGAGATGTTTGATCATGCGTTTAAACATTATGGTTTTATCTATTAACAGAACCATAATATTGTCGCATAATTCCTGTGATTCCATAGAAGGCCTTAAAGGACATAGGACATCAACTTCAAAAGTATACCTTAAGATAAAATGAATATATGTATATCCATCCAATGTTTATATCGGGAATTGATTCAGTAAGGGATATGACTGTGTGTATTCTATATATATATATATATATATATATATATACATATATATAATATATATATATATGTATATATATATATATATATATATGTGTGTGTGTGTCAAAGACATATATCTATTATTTGTAAAATATATATACATGTGATATAAATATATTTCTTCATGTTTCATACAAATGAATTATTTCATATTATTGTACAGGAGTTAATGCAAAGAACTAGCCAATCTGTTTAAAGTACTTCAGATTTAAGAACTGCAAATTTCACTACACCAAACAAAAATTAAAATAGAATAATCAGTATACGGTATCTGATGGAATACTATCTCCTGCTCGCTGTGTTAAATGTGAAGTGAGTGAGTCATAAGATGAAATTGCGTTTGGATGCTGGTGAGAAGAGATGATTTATTAAATGCAGATAAAAAGGTATTCTTATTTAAAAATCTTTAAACCTTCCTTTTTATTTTCACTCCAAGTACATTTAATTTTAAAAATTTATGGGCGCACGACTGTTTAATTGAATTAGTGGTATTCAAAAGACTTTTTAATATCAGATTAATTACTTATTATACGTATTTGATCTCATATTCTTTAAAATTTTATTTTATACATTTTGGGTATTCTTGAATGATTTTGCAATACATATCGAATTTCATAATTAATCTGAAATATCATACAAAAATGTAATTACATTAAATTATTACTTGATGAAAATGTTCTTGCAAAATAATATTTGAAAATAATATCACATATCTGATGAAACATTAATAGATAGAGTGATAAGTAAAGGATAGAAAATATAATTTTATAAAAATAGAAAAATAAAGAAATTAATGGATCAATTTCATTAATTGATAAGCAAATTTATATAGAAATTAAACTCACAAACAGATTAAGAAAAGATATGTATAAATATCATGCCGAGAAATGTTTCAAAGATATTACGTCGTTCAACGTAATCTAAGCGGATTACTTCCCCTAATAATTCACAGTTAATAATCATCTTTGAGAAAAATATTATCTCTGATATGATCTTAATCAACTTTTAACTTAATTAACTTAATTCACTTTTTAAAAATAAATTAGAATTTTACTGAAATTAGTTTTCAGGAATATAAAGATGAGTCAATCCCGATAGAAGAGAGAGAGAGAGAGAGAGAGAGAGAGAGAGAGAGAGAGAGAGAGAGAGAGAGAGCTAAAACTGGCAAAGCGAGACTGACAAAATAGACACGGAAAGATAAATTACCAAACATGAATGGGAAAGCTATGTTTTTATTTTTATTTTTAATAGATATATTTAACAACATCTGTCAAGTTTGGGACAATTCAGGTCATATCTGAACTTCTATTTCTTTATTAAAATCATCATAGGTTATGTGAAAATATCACGTCTCTCTCTCTCTCTCTCTCTCTCTCTCTCTCTCTCTCTATATATATATATATATATATGTCTATATATATATATATATATATACATACACACACACACACACACACATATATATATATATATATATAAATATATGTATATATATATAAATATATATATATATATATATATGTATGTATGTATATATATAAATATATATGTATATATATACATTGATAATAATGTTAATAATAGTTATATATATATATATATATATAATATATTATATATTATATAATATATATATATATATATATATATACACGTATATACACACACACACACATATATATATATATATATATATATACATATCCAAAGGTTTGCTCTTTATAATATGGGGTAAATATGTTTTTTGAATGGATATGGGATCTATTTCAGGCTTTATGTACTTCTGTGAGTAAGTTAGGTATTTTGAAGTATAGATTTTATGACAATATCTTGTAGAGGGAAGTGAACTTCATGTGAAAGACATTTGATGAAATTAATCGCAAATATATAACTTTTATTTTTTTTTTTTTTTTTTTTTAAGAAATACTATCAGTCTATCCGTATAGTTAATTGTTAAATATGTGGCTATTTTTACTGAGGTGTAAACGATTTCTTACAATATTTTTTTTCGTAAATGGAAGAAATTAATTATATTTTTGGACTTTGTGTAATATTATTTCCAATTTTAAAAGCATTGCAACCATATCAAACCATTATATAAGATATATTTACTTACCTTACTTTAGTTTGCCTTAATTTTTATCTTATTCGAATTCGATTTAATTGAAAAAGAAACATGACCTAGCGCCTTTTTCTCTTAAAACAGGGTATACATAATATTAGTGATATGAGGATAGCAGAAAATTTCTCAGTCACTTTAAAAAATGTTCCTTATAAATTTCCTATCACTGCATTCAATCACCTACGACTACACCTAAAACTACACCTAAAAGTACACCTATACCTACATCTACACATAAATATACATCTACGCATACAAGTATACGTACATATAGACCCAAACGTAGAAATACACCTACACAAAAATATACACCTATACATACAGGTATACGTACACATAGACCCAAACGTACACATACACCTACAATTACAACTACACCGACACATACACATTCAATATTTCCTCAAGCAACATTTCCCTCAAAAAAAAAAAAAAAAAAAAAAAAAAAAAAAAAAAAAAAAAAAAAAGGAAGTTCGACATTTGGAGGATGAGTGGGACGAAAACAATGGAAAATCGTTGTCGAACGAAGCCTGATCGACGATAAGGCGAACGAGACACCTGAAAAATTGCCAGGTGACAATTGGCGACGTCCAATTTCACCTCCGTTGATTCCCCAATGGGTATTTTCAACTTTACAATTTCCAGGAGCGACTGGAGCCTCCAGTATATTTGACAGCCATCGGAGCGATAAATGAAAGATTCCAGGTCGGAGGACGAAGAATATTTCTTCTTTCTTATCTCTCCTCTGTCAGGTGTCAGGTGTCATTTTCCCCTGTCATGATGTGTCGGGTGTCGGAGAATTAATGCCTTGATTAAACCGACGCTCGTTTAGCCAAGGAGAGAGAGAGAGAGAGAGAGAGAGAGAGAGAGAGAGAGAGAGAATGAATGAATGAAGGATTGGTAATCAAATGGTATCATAGCATCAAATTTGATTTTTATTGACTAAAAATACAAGAAAAATAACACTATTCTGCTTATTTTACGTGACTGTAATGAATTAAAGAAATATAAATATTTAAAACATAAAATTCCTGTTCTATAATATAGGGAGGCCTGGCCGCTGAACGCATATAACATTATCAGCTCCCCATTACTGAAATAAACCTAATATAAAATGATGGAAATAATCTCTAAAAATACTTCTGAAAAAAAAAACCCGAATAATTATAGGTAATAGCACCCCATTACTGAAATAAACAGATAATATGGAACAATAGGAATAATCTCTAGCAAATACTTTTGAAAAAGCCGAATGATTATAGGTTACAATATGTTTCTTTCATTTTGATTATAATTTTTAGAACGCTCCCTCCTCTGATATTTATATATTTTGAATGTTTCTTTGATTTTTCCGTACTTTGAAAAAGCAAAGGATGACTATTATCAATAATAATAATAATAATAATAATAATAATAATAATAATAATAATAATAATAATAATAATAATAATAATAATAATAATTCTTTCATGATTCAAATATTTTTCTTTAATTTTAATAATGATAATTTCATTAATTTCTATAACAATAAATACTAACAATCGCATTGATTGATATGATATGTTCAATGTTGTGTTATATTTATAGAAAAATGTAGCCAACAAAGTATGATTATTATTATTATTATTATTATTATTATTATTATTATTATTATTATTATTATTATTATTATTATTATTATTATTATTATTATTATTATTATTATTATTATTATTAGCTAAGCTACAATCTCGTCATCATTTATTCTATGAACAATTTTATAGATATTCTTTTAACATAGGTCTTTTCATCCATCTTA
>NC_090727.1:39510860-39515860 GCF_036898095.1 Palaemon carinicauda
GATATATTTGGATATATGCATATACACCTATATATGTATATAAATATATACTATATATATGCATGCAAATGTATATACATACGCATCTATATATATATATATATATACATATACATATATATATATATATATGTATATATACTGTATATACATATCTATATGTATATATATGTATATATATATATATATATATATTTATATATATATATATATATACATGAATATATATAAATATATATATATATATACATATATATATATATATATATATGAATATGCATATAAATATATATATATATATATATATATGTATGTATATATATACACACACACACACACATATATATATATATATATATATATTTATATATATAAATATATACAGTATATATACACAGGTATATATTTAAGTATTTATGACACAAGGTGGAAGGAGAAAAAAATTACTAGAGAAATAAAACTATATTTGCACATATTCACACGAACACAATCATATATACTTACAGAGATGCATTAAGTATGATAAATTTTGAGAAATTTCAAATTTATGATGTCATATTTAGCTATTATGCAGTTTGACTATTCTATAATTTGGATATAATTTTTCTTGATAAAAGATTTAATAATTCATAGTATTATGACTGTGTTTCGTAACGTCATTAAAATTCAATGTTTATGGCACTCATCTTAACAGCTAAAGCCATTTTCTTTTGTTTAAAAACAATCGCTATACTTTTTTCAATAGTAATAGTATAAGGCAATTACTGTAATTTTAACTGTTACAATAGTAATGATAATAATGATGATAATAAAGTAATAATTACAATGATAGCCATTTAAGAAATATATTGATAATTATAATAACTAAAACAATAATAATATTGCTAAGGATGATATTAAAGAAAAGTCTTGAATTTTTTTATCAGTAATAATGATATGGCAATAATTCTAATTTCAACTTACAATAGTAATGATAATAATGATAATAATAAAGTATTAACTAAAATGATAACCATTTAAAAAAATACAATAACTATAATAATTAAAGCTAATGATGATATTAAAAAAAAGTCTTAAATTATTCTCCTAATCTTCTGCCATACTGATTTTCCGGCTTTTAGTCCCACAGCATATTTCTCCAAAGTCTCGAAACTTGATGAATAAAGGACTTTTTTTTTTTTTTTTTTTTTTTTTTTTTGCACCACCGCTCAGGAAGAGAAGGAAAATATCCTTAACAAAGCAAGCCACTTAGCCATGCAAATTCTGATTACTCGTATTTTTAACATGACAGCCTGAGACCAATGATGCAATTTACATTTTTCCTTTAATATTTTTTCCTTTTTTCCTAGGTTCTTTTTCTTTGGTAGTTTTTGTTACGTAAATCTGTTCTAGTTCACTGAAATTTAATGTACACTCGGACATAGACAGTTTATACACACACACACACACACACACACACATATATATATATATATATATATATATGTATGTATATATACGTATACATAAATATATGTGTATACATACACACACACACGCACACACACACACACACACACACACATATATATATATATATATATATATTATCTAAATCATTCACATAAATTGATATTTAACAAATTGTATTAAAGAGTGCAAACCTCCGCCATGGCAGCTTATTTCTCGAAACCAGCTTGCCTTTCCCAGAAATAATTTAGACCGTCAGTGTATTTGAGGTTTGTGTGACAACCATGTGCGAACTGGTGGTTGAAGTTAGGTTTAATTCGGTTGACCTTTTGCTCGACCTTGACCTTGACCTTTGACTTAGGAATTTTGTAAATTTATTAAATTCCACGTCCTAACATAACAATTAATCTTTGAAGGTTTCACTACTTCCTAAGTAAAATTGTAGTCAGGAAGTTGTTCACAAACAAACAAACAGACAGACAAACGGACAAACAGAAAAAAGGGTGGAAAACATAACCTCCTCCCAACTTTGCTGAAGAAGGAAACATTTTTTTTCTCCCATTGTACGTTTTGGTACGGAAAGATAAATAATATTAAAAGAGCATTAGAAAAATATAGATAAGTGTACTCAAATAAGATTAGGAGGGAAATTAAGTATATCAGGGAATGGAAGATTCAAATCCTACTCAGTAAAAAGTAATGAAATTGGAAAACGAAGAAGAAAAGATCCAAAATATGTTTTTAAGCAGATCTTAAACATATCCAGAAGATAAGATTACTGGTCGAAGTAAAAATATTAGCGTTGCTCTTTCCTTCACGAGTTTTCTTCTCTAAAATCGACCCACTTAAAACAAAGAAGCCTTTCAATAAATGTGCAGGTTTTAAAATCCTTTGCACGTAAACATTATTATGTTTGCTTTCAATATCCCTGAGTTAGGCCCGTGTGTGGACAAATGAGAAGAGGAAGGAAGGATTTACTGAGCGAGGCCGATAAAGTTTGGAACAACAAGAGCCTATAAAAGCTATTTTCCTTCATAATAAGGAGAGAGAGAGAGAGAGAGAGAGAGAGAGAGAGAGAGAGAGAGAGAATATTAACACTAAAGTCAATATCGACCAGCTGATATTTTTTAAACCTAATACATTATTCTGATTATATGTGTAAATAACATGTTTGTGGTGAATATAAGAAAGCCTTTTATCTAAGAAAGAAAATCAACTATTCATGTAAACAAATTTGGAATTTAATTAAATTGGGAAACGGATGATCCAGTATATATTGATTTTGAATAATTGCTATTCATATATTATGAAATATGGATATATATATATATATATATATATACATATATACATATATATATATATATATATATATGTAAATTATATATATGTATGTATATATATGTATATATGTATATATATATATATATATATATGCATATATATACATATATATATATATATATATATATTAAATGTAAAGTTAATATTTGTATTCGTAGGAATAAGGAATTTTAGATAGATATCATGCGTATGCAAAAATAAGAAAAGGATATTTTCACACATATTTTTAAATATCGCATAGCTTTTTTTCAAGCGTTGTAATTGATTTACTTTTCATATGATACATATTCACAATAAACATTTCCAGTTAAAAAGAAATAAGTTCATCACAAAGGGATGGATTTTTTTTATATTTTTATTTTACATCTGTCATGACAGTGATACCTGCAATACAATCAAAAGTTTTAATTTTTTTTTATTTCTGTTGAAGTGTACCAATGATATCTCAACATTCGGATAAACTATATTCACATTTTTAAAACGATATATTGGTGAAGCCTATGTTTGTAAAGGCTGCGCGAATGAACTAGGGTGAAAAACATCTTTAAACAGGTTATTCATATAAATTCATCCTATATTCCCATATATACTATATATATATATATATATATATATATAAATATATATATATATATATATATACATATACATATATATATGTATATATATATATATATATATAGGTATATATATATATATATATATATAAATACACACATATATATGTAAATGTATATACATATATATATATATATATATATATGCATATATATATGTAAATATAAATATATATATATATATATATATATATCAACACAACATCGTGTTCAAATAGAAATAAATTTCTACCTCATACTTGGGATCGAAGTATATATATATATATATATATATACATATATATAAGCACTTATATATTTATCTTGATATGTTAATGCTTGAGAATGCTTATAAAATTTACATATATATCTACATACATACCACCCATAAATTAACCTGTCATGCTTATGGGGAGTGGGAGTAGTTATACCTTGGTGAGAAGGGGTACCCAGAGTGGTGCAGTTGAAAACCATACTCTTCCATAATTTCATTTGTATTCAGAAAAGAAGAAGGGTGTGTATTTATGTATATATATGTATATATATATATATATATATATATATATATAAAGTATTTTGATGCATTAATTTCTTTAAAATATCATACTCTTACAGATAAAAGCTACATTCAAAATTCCTAGGTATCAAGAATTTCTTGCTACTGTAAGCCAAATCACTACAATAATTCTCATGGAAAATATATTTTCATATTATGCTTTTTTGAATATTTATTTTACACTTAAAATCTTTACTTATATACACTAAGTAATTTTCTTTCAAGCATATTTTTCAAAGATTTATAAATAATCCTTTATGTCGCAATATCTATTGGTAGACTTGAACAAGAATTATTTAACCAAGTAGTAGTTTTCTCACTTGAAGTTTTATAAATTCTACTAGAACCGTAAATAGACTCTTATTGATACTAATGGAAACTATTATAGTTTAGAAAAAATTAGACAGTTTCAAAAGCATTAACTGGAAAGAAACAAATTTTATTATGAGAGTGACCGGAGAAAATTCTAAAATTTATTGAAAAGGGAGTAATATAAATTTTTACACAAACAAATTTGGATATTTTCTTTTAACACAAAGAGCAGAGACTATCATTATGAATATAAAGAGCAGAGACGATCATTAAGAATATACAGAGTAAAGATTATCATTAAGAATATAAAGAACATAGATTAGCATTAAGAATATAAAGATCAGAGATTATCATTAAGAATTTAAAGAACAGAGATTATCATTATGAATATAAAGAGCAGAGATTACCATTAAGAATTTAAAGAACAGAGATCATCATTAACAATATAAAGAGCAGAGATGATCATTAAGATTTTAAAGAGCTGAGAGTATCATTATGAATATAAAGAGCAGAGGCGATCATTGAGAATATGAAGAGCAGAGATTATCAATAAGAATATAAAAATCAGAGACGATTATTGAGAATATAAAGAGCAGATATATTCATTAAGAATATAAAGAACAGAGATGATCATTAAGAATATAAAGAGCAGAGACAATCATTGAGAATTTAAAGACCAGAGATGATCACTATGAATATAAAGAGCAGAGACGATCATTAAGAATATAAAGAGTAGAGATTAT
>NC_090727.1:39519664-39527164 GCF_036898095.1 Palaemon carinicauda
TGTCGCACAGACCTCAAATACGACGACGGTCTAAATTGTTTCAGAGAAAGGCAAGCTGGTTACAAGAAATAAGCTGCCATGGTGGAGGTTTGCACCCTCAGAGTGCTTTTCTAGTTATTGAACTGTTATAGAATACCAATTGGTAAATATTGCTTTATATCATTATTAATATATATATATATATATATATATATATATATATATATATATATATATATAATATATATATATATAATATATATATATATATATATATATATAATATATATATATATATATTATATATATATATATATATATATATATATATATATATATATATATATATATATATATATATATATCTACACACACACACACACACACATATATATATATATATTATATATATATATATATATATATATATATATCTACACACACACACACACACACACACATATATATATATATATATATATATATATATATATATATATATATATATATATATATATATACATACACATATATGCGTCTGTGTATGTATGTATATATATATGTATATATATGTATATATATATATATATATATATATATATATATATATATATATATATATATATATATATCTACACACACACACACACACATATATATATATATATATATATATATATATATATATATATATATATATATATATGCGTCTGTATATATATATATATATATATATATATATATATATATATATATATATATATATATATATATATATATATATATATATGCGTCTGTATATATATATATATATATATATATATATATATATATATATATATATATATATATATATATATATATATATATATATATTTATATATATATGTATGTATGTATGTATATAAACTGTCTATATCGAGTATACATTAAATTTCAGTCGACTAGGATCAGATTTACGTAAATAAAGACTACCAAGGATAAAGAACCTAGAAATGAAATGCATTAAGGGAAAAAGGTAAATTGCAACATTGGTCCCAGGTTGTCATGTTAAAAATAGGAGTAATCAGAATTTGCATAGCTAAGTGGCTTGCTTTGTTAAGGATATTTTCGTTCTCTTCCTGAGCGTTGGTGCAAAAAATAGTTCCTTATTCATCAAGATTCGAGACTTTGGAGAAATATTCTGTGGAACTAAAAGCCGGAAAATCAGTAGGGCAGAAGATTAGGAAAATAATTTAAGACTTTTCTTGAATATCATATATAGCTATACTATCATTGTATCTGTTATTATTATAATTAGCATTGTATTTATTGAAATGGGTATCATCATTATCATCATTACTATTTTAACTGTTGAAATAAGAGTTATTGCCACATCATTATTACTAATAAAAAAAAATTCAAGACTTTTCTTGAATATCATCATTAGCAGTATTATCATTATTCCTGTTAAGATTGTGATGATTATCATTATATTTCTTAGATAGCTATAATGGTAATTATTACTTTATTATCATCATCATTATCATTACTATTGTAACAGTTAAAATTAAAGTTATTGTCATATCATTATAAATAATAAAGAATTATAGTGATTATCTTTAAACTAAAGAAAATGGCTTTAGTCGTTAAGATGAGCGTGATAAACGTTACGAGGCACAGTCATAATACTATGAATTATAGAAAATCTTTGATCAAGAAAACTTATATCCAAGTTATAAAATAGTCACTCTGCATAATAGCTGAATGTGGTATCATAGGTTTAACATTTCTCAAGATTTAGTATATCAAATGCACGTCTGTAAATGTATATGATTATGTTCGTGTGAATATGTGCAAATATAGTTTTACTTCTCTAGTGAATTATTTTCTCTTTCCACCTAGTGTCAAAAATACTTAAATATATATGCGCATATACTACACACACACACACACACACACACACACATATATATATATATATATATATATATATTATATATATATATATATATATATATATATATATATATATATATATATATACATATATACATATTCAAATAAGCCATATATATTTTTGATATATTAATGTCTGGATTCTCTTAACGACCTCGGGATCAGAACCCCAGGCGAAATCTCACAAAGACAAGAGTTTGGCTCCGGCCGGGAATCGAACCCTGGTCGGCAAGCTTATATAGACAGTGACTAACCCATTCGGCCACGAATGGGTTAGTCACTGTCTATATAAGCTTGCCGACCAGGGTTCGATTCCCAGCCGGAGCCAAGCTCTTGTCTTTGTGAGATTTCGCCTGGGGTTCTGATCCCGAGGTCGTTAAGAGAATCCAGACATTAATATATCAAAAATATATATGGCTTATTTGAATATGAAAAAAAAACACGTAAAAAATGTGCAAAATTTATCATATATACATATATATATATATATATATATATATATATATATATATATATATATATATATATATATATATACATATATATATATATATATATATATATATATATATATATATATATATATATATATATATATATAAATATATATACATATATGCGTATGTATACACATCTACATACATATCTAGTGTATATATACACATATACGTATATAAACATATATATATATATATATATATATATATATATATATATATATATATATATATATATATATATATATATATATATATATATATATATATCTATATGCATATATATATATATATATATATATATATATATATATATATATATATATATATATATATATATATATATATATATATGTACAGTATATGAATATAGGTAGACTTATATAAAAACACGGGACATTTCAAAGAGAAAAAAAAAAAGTTTTACTACATTAAATGATGTGCTTTCAACGAATTTGACCTTTATTTCCACCTTTATTTACCGTTATGGACAACCCCCCCCCCCCCCCCCCCCGCCCTTCATGAAGGACACAAAAAGGAACCTGGGATTTTGTGTGTGCGAAATAGAAGTGTGTCAGCCCCCGGCCCCCCTTCCCAGGTCACAAATCTTCCCAAGTCACAACCCCTATCCGGGGGCAAGCCCCCTCCCCCCCTCCCAGGTCACAAACTAAAAGTAAATCACAAGTAAATTCTTACATTATGATAAAGTAAATCACAAAGAATTCCTTACCTTCTGATTAACACCTACGTCTCTTTTTTGGCTTGGCAATCTTCACAGAAGTGTTGTATTAGTAAAGTCTGTCCCTCTTATTGATATAATATCAGATTTTGAAATAAGTTGTACTTCCCTTATGTCCTTTCGTCACTACAGGCGTTCTTGTTGTAGTCTATCCTACAAACATCTCCACAACACACGCAACACTTTTCCTTAAGAATGAAAGTACGTCTTTGAGCATATTCAAGCACTAGTTCAATACCACTACCAGAATAATAATTATAAAACTCTTCATAACCAACATTGCACTGTACACAATCCGTAGGAATTAAGTTTTCGTCAAACCTAAAGCTAGAAAGACCACCCACTGCCTTTGCCATAGTTACAAGAAAACGAAAGGGCGGGTGCCCTTTATTATTCGAAGTATTCAGTCAACCATGGATAACAATGGGTGTTGAGGTAACTTTATTACTCCGCCAAAATCCTAGTAAAACTTGGTTTTCGACTGAAGTCGTACGTAATTGGTTATTAAACCATTACGTCAAAGTGATGTCACACCTATCAGCCAATAAACTGTAATTGGAATTGCTTGTTTATACGTAAGAAAGTAAGTTCAAGGGCTCATTAAAATTAAACATTGCAGTATTGGAAACGCCTCTCTTCAAGGTAGATACTTATCACCCTCATTTAACTCCACCTTGATCAGTCTCTCATATAAAAAAAACAATACTTTTTATATAGCTTTTCACAATCTCTTTCCATGTAACTGATTATTTTTTTTTATATCGAGTACCGCATGCTTCTGAAGTTTTACCAGGGATCCCAATATTTAGTACAATATTTCGTGGATTTATTATACGTCTCAGAGAATAATGTTTAGAGAAGAAAAGGTGTTTTACCATTTTTTTTCGATTCGTTCGTAAATTTTCTCCACCTTAGATACTTGGTTCCAACTGGGTGTCCCACATTACCGTAGGATATATTAGGGTATATCTTATTAACTACAGTATTTATTTGTGAGGGAAACAAAGGTCAATTAGAAAAAAAAAAAACCTGAGACTTTCTAAGTATTCCCCAATTTTTTTATTAGCAAAATGTTTCTTGTTTTACTATGATACCTAAATATAGTCTCTCTCTCTCTCTCTCTCTCTCTCTCTCTCTCTCTCTCTCTCTCTCTCTCTCTCTCTCTCTCTCTCTCTCTCTCTCTCTCTGTATATATATATATATATATATATATATATATATATATATATATATATATATATATATATATATGTATATATATATATATGTATATATATATATATATATATATATATATATATATATATATATATATTTACATATACACACACACACACACATATATATATATATATATATATATATATATATATATATATATATATATATATATATATATATATATATATATATATATATCAAATCATTTTACTACTCAGTTAAATGTGGAATTCAGGTATGCTGATTTTAATTGACAGGTTTTGGATCGAGGTGATACGTGATTAGCTTAAGGGTTAGGCTTGGTAAAATGGCTGGTATTCTACCTTCGACAGCTGGCTTCGCCTTAGGCAAAAACTATTCATAGAATGTATTCAAATTATAGGCAGAATAGTGTTATGAAGATATTCGAGATTCACATGTAGAGAAAATCTTTCTATAATATATTAACCCAATAAAAGGTTATCTCTCTCTCTCTCTCTCTCTCTCTCTCTCTCTCTCTCTCTCTCCTCTCTCTCTCTCTCTCTCTCTCTCTCTCTCTCTTAGCAAAAGAAGGTATTTTGGTAATATTGAAAATAATTCATAATTTTGGCATATTTCACCATAAAATTATTGGCAGAATTGTGTTATGAAAATATTCGAGAATCATATGTAGAAAGGATAATTCCATGAAGTATTAACCCTAACTAGGGGTCTCTCTCTCTCTCTCTCTCTCTCTCTCTCCTCTCTCTCTCTCCTCTCTCTCTCTCTCTCTCTCTCTCTCTTAGTAAATAGAAGTATTTTAGTATTGTAGAGAATAAGGTATAAGTTTAGCAAATGTTACCATAAAATTTATAATTTATAATTATAATAACACTAAAAATTCAGTTAGTATTGAGGGCACTTCAGTCTTTCGTCTATGAATAGTACAGAAATCCTTTACTAAGTTGTATTGAAAGATTGTAAGAAATGTTAATTTATTTATCAAAATATAAAATGCAGCGATTTCCAAAGAACACATTTACGAATTATTATCTTGAAAGCATTTTATTTTTTAAGGATTGGCATAATCCTATCATTACTACATACTAGAAAAGAATTCACATGCATTTTTATCTTTCGTTGTTTATATCTATTTAATAGAATTTGCAAAGCTTATGTAATTTGATAGAAGGAAAGCTCTATCTTATAAAATGGGTCTCAATATATCTTCTGATACTTCAGAGCAAAGTGGTTGATACATTTTTTTAGAGGGGGGGGGGGGGGTTCAAATTTCCCGCATGTGTTAGAAGATCATTTGATATTCATATAATCATATTTTTTCATCGCCGATGAAATTTTTAATCGTTATTATCGCATTTAATTTTTATTTTAGTTGAGAATCTTCTGTCTATTTATCTTCATAGGATTTAATACATAATAATTATTTTACATTCTAGTGATAGTATACAAAACATCAACGGAGCTACACCTTTGTCGATGCTGAAGTTTTCATTCTTATCTGCTAAATGCTTTTCATCACTTTATAATAATTTATGTTGATTACATTTAACTTAAATATGATCATAATTTGAGCTTCTGATTCCAATCATGATATATAATAAAAATTCCTTTAAGCAATATATATATATCTATAACTATATATATATATATATATATATATATATATATATATATATATATATATATATATATATATATATATATTATATATATATATATATATATATATATATATATATATATATATATATATATATATACATATATATATATATATATATACA
Organism: Palaemon carinicauda; assembly: GCF_036898095.1. Lineage (NCBI taxonomy): Eukaryota > Metazoa > Arthropoda > Malacostraca > Decapoda > Palaemonidae > Palaemon > Palaemon carinicauda. Next base: position 39,525,802 of record NC_090727.1, read on the forward strand.
AACAAGAATATATATATGTATATATATATATATATATATATATATATATATATATATATATATATATATATATATATATATATGTGTGTGTGTGTGTGTGTGTATTTGTATTAGTATAAATATAGTATATATATATATATATATATATATATATATATATATATATATATATATATATATATATATATATATATATATATACTGTATATACAGAATATACTGTATATATAATTGTCTTTGTGCTTGTTTCTATGAATCCATACGTGTTTGAATGAGTAATTGAATGAAAACATCAATAATATCTTTTTATTAAATTACTATGCAATCATACATTATTAAATATCATCTAAGTAAAGGCCATGGCTCAATTAAAGTTCAAAACAAACCTTTTGTTCTGTACAACAAAAAGTAATTATCTTATGCTCATGAATGGGAAGAAAATGCGTTAAAAGTATTACATGATTATGATTAATAAATTTTGAATTCAGGATGGCTATCGAATATTTTATCTCTCTTTTCAATAATGATGAGAATGATATTTCTAATACAAATAATGGATTTATTCCATATCTACAACCAAGGGAAACTGATATCCCATGGAATAAAATCTGCATTGTAATTATTCAAATATTCTTGTTATTTCTAGTTTCAGCTTAGATTGAGGTAAGATATATTTCATCTGGTTTATTTGAGAAAATACTAGTACTTCAGATCACTCTGCACTTTATTTTGTCTTATAAATTACACCAATTAATCTTTTCCGGTATTTCGTTATGTGCAGTGATGCTGGAAGATCAAAATAAATACGTTTTACTTTATTGTTTATGTTTTCCAATTTGGTCATATTTATTGAATAAAGTAAGAGGAAATATTAGTACTCAAACAATATATGAAATAAGAAGTGTTTATCAAAATATATACGATTCCCTTTATTTATGTTATTTTCCAATTTGGTCATATTCATTGCATAAAAACGGAGAAAATATTAGCACTCAAACAATATACAAAATAAGAACTGTTTATCAGAATCAATAACTTTTCCTTTATATATAATATTTTGACAACGAAGATTTCCATTTCTAAATTATGCAATTAAATTCTCCTGATTGAGGGGCAGATGGAGATGGTTTGGGAATGCTCTTCGCACACATCACGAGAGATTAGTTCACCAAACTTTCAACTGAGCTTCACAAGGCACTAGAAAGGTTGGAAGACCCATGCTACATAGCTGAGAACTATGAAGCATGAATTAGGACATAATGAATGGCCAAGTATAAATTTAAAACATCAGGCTAGAGACGTAACTGAAACTCTTTGCGTCAATAGGCGTGGGAGATGATGATGATGATTGATTTCAGATGAA
>NC_090727.1:39554664-39562164 GCF_036898095.1 Palaemon carinicauda
TTGATTGAAGCATTATGAGATAAGTTATTTGTTGAGGTTTAGACATGTAAACATACTATCAATTTATCTATCTACCCATATTCATTGTTCATAGGTCGTTTCAACCTTACATTTTTTCACTAGCTACATAAAAGAGTTACAAAAAAATTCAAAAATTGAATACCAGGATTTTGTAACCTTTTTCTCAATCACTGGTATATTCCTGGATAAGAGCAGAAATAGAAAAAAAAAATAAAAAAGTTAAAACCTGATATCCATTGCCCAACAATATCAATTTTCAGTCAAATTACTATCAATATAACATTCTTCCATTAACATAATTTATTTCGGCCTGTCTTAAGATTTTTTTATCCTCACACTTAAGTAGTCTTGGTAGTATTTATGTACAAGTCTCCCTAATACATTATCGCTAACTTACACCATGAGCATCCTCTTTTTTCAATTATTTCCTCTTCTACAATGAACATTTCACCAGCATCCCATGATATCAATTACCGAGATCATCTATCTTTGGGATCCTCCCATTCTAACCAAAGTACTACCATGAACTTAACATCATCATCATCGGCTCCTACAAAGATCAACCATTCAAACTATGCGAAGAAAATTCGTTTCCCACATCGCTTTCCAAAAGATTCTAAAACATTGAACTTGGCTGTGCAATCATTTATTTGTTACCATCATCAATATCCAGTGCCATCAACCATCATCAACATTCATTGACATTAACCATCATTGAAATCCACTGTCATCAACCATGATTGACATCCAATGCCACCAACCATCATCAACATCCACTGCCATTAACCATCATCGCCATCGAATGCCATCAACCATCACCAGCATCCACTATTATCAACCATCATCAACATCATGTGTCATTAACCATCATTAATATTCAATATCAACCATCATCAACATCATGTGTCATTAACCATCCTCAACATCCACTGTCATCAACCATAATCAATATCAAATGCAATCAACCATCACCAGCATCCACTGGCATTAACCATCATCAGCACCAATATCATCAACCATCATCAACACCATGTGTTATTAACCATCCTCAACATCCGCTGTCATCAACCATCATCAACACCTACTATCATCAACCATCATCAATATCCACTGTCATCAACCCTTTTCAACATTCAGCCCATCATCAACATCCAATATCACCAACCATCATCAATACCCACTATCATCAACCCTCATCAACATCCACCCCAACATCACATCCGATGTCATCCACTATTATCAGCACCATCTGTCATCAACCGTCAGCATCATCCACTGACATCAACCCTCATCAACATCCAGCCTATCATCAATATCCAATATCATCAACCATTATCAACATTCACTGTCATCAACATCCACCCCATCATCAACATCCAATGTCATCCACTATCGTCAGCCCCCTCTGTTATCAACCATCATCAACATCCACTGTCATCAACCCTCATCAACATCCACCCCATCATCAACATCCACTGTCCTCAACCATCATCAACACCCACAATCATCAACCATCATCAACATCTACTATCATCAACCCTCATCAATATTCAGACCCATCATCAATATCCAATATCATCAACCCTCATCAACATCCTCCCCATCATCATCATCCACTGTCATTTACCATTTTCAACATTCAGCCCATCATCAACATTCAATATCATCAACCATCATCAGCACCCACTTTCATGAACCATCATCATCATCCACTATCATCAACCATTTCCAGGTCTCCAGTTCGACCGTAAAACTAAGGAAAACGTCGAAGCACTGGAGACCCAGGATCGTTTATCACGCCCACTTCCTTTTCGTGCAATTGCCTGCAATGAGAGAACGCAAGCAAGCGTCTCCTGCATGTGGCTGCCTTTCCAGGCAAATGCATTGGACAGGCAGCAACGCCACTTGGGCGGGGGATCTGCCTGTCTAGCTGGGTACGCCGTCGGGAAAATAAACCAGAATTTCATTCGTCCTCTGGTGAGGATCGAAAACGTGTGCTGGTGTATGTTAGGTGAGCGAGTTGTGTCTTCTTCGGGTTTATTTCATCAGGGAAATATGGAGCAACGATATGTAGTATTAGCCCTTGTATGGCATACGAGACCAACTTACTGGACAACGCGAAGATTAGATGATATAAAGCTTATTTATATGTCTTTTTTACTTAGATAAAAATGGGAGAGATCAAGACCAAGAAAATAAAGCCAGAATTGTACTAATACGAAAGATACTCTTTTACTAGTATACGCGGCCCGTCAAAAATAACGACTAAATATTTAGATATTTATGCACACACAAGTACAGGCATCCCCCTCACCAGGGCATAATTACTCCCACTCCCCCCTACTGAGGGATAGAGAGAGATCGAGTAGTTATACGCCTTGATATATATATATATATATATATATATATATATATATATATATATATATCCATCCATATACCAAAGGCACTTCCCCCAATTTTGGGGGGTAGCCGACATCAACAAGAACAAAACAAAAAAGGGGACCTCTACTCTCTATGTTCCTCCAGCCTAACCAGGGACTCAGCCGAGTTCAGCTGGTACTGCTAGGGTGCCACAGCCCAACCTCCCACATTTCCACCACATATGAAGCTTCATACTGCTGAGTCCCCTACTGCTGCTACCTCCGCGGTCATCTAAGGCACCGGAGGAAGCAGCAGGGCCTACCGGAACTGCGTCACAATCGCTCGCCATTCATTCCTATTTCTAGCACGCTCTCTTGCCTCTCTCACATCTATCCTCCTATCACCCAGAGCTTTCTTCACACCATCCATCCACCCAAACCTTGGCCTTCCTCTTGTACTTTTCCCATCAACTCTTGCATTCATCACCTTCTTTAGCAGACAGCCATTTTCCATTCTCTCAACATGGCCAAACCACCTCAACACATTCATATCCACTCTATATATATATATATATATATATATATATATATATATATATATATATATATATATATATATATATATATATACATATATATATATATATATATATATATATATATATTATATATATATATATATGTATATATATATATATATATATATATATATATATATATGTATGTATATATATATATATATATATATATATATATATATATATATATATATATATATATATATACATACATATATATATATATATGTATATATATATATATATATATATATATATATATATATATATATATATATATATATATATATATATGTGTGTGTGTGTGGGTGTGTGTGTGTGTCCAGACACCTGCTTTTTATTATATAATTTAAGGAGGAGGAGATAATGACGATTTTTTTTATAACCTTAGGCCTAATATTCCATAACACTGAATCTCATCACTATAAGGTTCACTGACTATGCATTAATGAACCCTTTTCTTTCCTGCCATATCTACATACTGTTATGTATAAACGTAGTTACGTGGCATAATAATTTTTGAACTCTGAATAAATCTCTGAGGTGCAAATTAGTATTTCTCACGTCTGTATAAATGATTTTAATATTAGAATCTTTCTCCTTTCTGCTGTTGCATAGGTTTGAAGGTTTGAAGGCCATTCATGAATGGCAGATGGAAGGGACAGTGAAAATGCCCTATCAACCAGGACAATGTCCTAGAGACTGACCATATTCACATATGATCAGCGTCCAAGCCCTCTCTCCACCCAAATCAGGAACTAGGAGAGCCCGGCAATGGTTGCTGATGACTCGGCAGATATACTTATAGGCTTCTCTAAACCCACCATCCTTACCTCAAGTCAGGTTGCAGCGACCAAAGAAACTAACGAGTTTAAAGGGGAATCTAACCACAGTCTGACATTCACCAGTCAAGGACTTTACCACGTGGGCCATAACAGCCCTAGGTGCTTGGAAATATTTTCTTCAATTATGTTTTTAGGAATTTTGAGATGATAAAACAGTATTTATTTTTATACAATAGATGATATACTTGAAAATCCCTTCGGAGGATCGTGATAAAGAGGGCAACTATTTCTTCGACTTATACTAAAAAAATATTAAAGAATAACATAACTTTAATAATATATTCTAACTATATTCACATTTTATAGTTTCTACACCATACGTTCAGCGGGGTAATTCTAGAAGGAGAGGTTATGGATTTTCATATAAATATTTGCAAAAAATATGTACTTTTAAATCATAATAAAGACATCTCGAAAGCTCGAAGCAATTACAAAAGTAAAATTATAGCATGGAATACCTAGCTAGAGTTATTAATAATATAGTCACTCATGCTATATTGTTTTTAAGTAAATTCACTCTAAACTTACCATATGGATATATGACTGTTATAATATCCATTGGCAATAAGCTTAACTAAATATATTTTGATCTCACAACGAATACCTTACATTATCAAGATATAAATTCTGATTATCTATAATCGAAATTTCTTAAATTATTATTTACTAAGTAATGTTTCATATTTATATTGTTTGCATCATAAAAATCATCAACATTTTTGTTTTCTTTTACTACAGTATATTTACTCATGAAATGCGAAAACAACAAAATATATATCAACTAAAATGATAAATTTTCAACTGACAAACCCTCTGTGATAATAAATAGATATTAAAATATGAAAGATACCATCAATCAGGACTTTGATTCTCATCAACTTTTCTCTCAAATAAACAAAAATAGATGAATATTTTTATCAATGATTAAAATTATTTTCTTATTAAGGATTGTCTGTGAATTATGAACTAAATAATCTATCCAAACCCAATATTTCCAATGCTAAATCGTCTAACTCATTTTAAAGGTTATTCAGGTCTATAATTATTATTATTATTATTATTATTATTATTATTATTATTATTATTATTATTATTATTATTATTATTATTATTATTATTATTATCATTATTATTATTATTATTATTATTATTATTATTATTATTATTATTATTATTATTATTATTATTATTATTATTATTCTAAGAAAAACTAAAATAATAATAATACTAAATAAATAATAATATATATATAATACAGTAAGAACATATATAAAGTAGAAAGTTAGCACACATTTACAAAGCAAAACAAAACTTTTAATCAATTAATAGCACAGAATGAATTTTCGTCCCGATATCAATTATGTAAACCCAAGGTCAGTTATACTTTGAATTGCAAGATACATTGCCTTTAATATTTAACCTTGATTAATGGTCAGCTGTCCCTACTAATTTAGGATTCTTTTGAGCTGTACATTGCTCAATTAAGACTTTATAAAAATAGGAGAGAGAGAGAGAGAGAGAGAGAGAGAGAGAGAGAGAGAGAGAGAGAGATGAAAATTATCACAATATCATGCTCAAGTAGAAATAAATTTCTATCTCATACTAGGGTCGATCCCTGGTCTCTAGGCTCTCTTGCTTTTCATTTGAAGGAACCAGGGTTCGATCCCAGTAAGATGTAGAAATTTATGTGTGTATATATATATATATATATATATGTATATATATATATATATATATATATGTATATATATATCTATATATATATATATATATATATATACACATATCTATATATATACATATATATATATATATATATATACTTATAGCCTGGGAATATATATCGTTACATAACCATAATAATTATTGTAGCACGAGTCTAGTGTCATCTTTTTCATAGAATATCATAAGAGGATGAGATGTAAGGTCAAATGGAAATTAATTTCTCCGGCAATTAGCATGATACCTTCTAGACTCAGATAGATATCAATCGAATAGAGGATATGAATAAATTAATTATGGAGTTTCATATCTCTTAGAAGCGAAATCAAGTTGAATTATAAAGGGACTTGAAGTGTTGTTCATTAAAATATTTTGAGACTAATGATTACGATACATATAGGTAGAAAAATTGAAAAATATAATTGAAAAACAGAAATAAAATAAAAAGATATATATAAGAAATACATATGAATTTATCTTGAAATATTTTGAGACTAATAATGAAAGTACATATCGGTAGAAAGACCAAATAAAAATCTGATTTTAAAACAAACATAAATTAGAAATGTAAATGAAAAAAAGAACAGTTTGTCAAAAACAATATGAAATTATCAAGAAATATTTTGGGACTAATAATGAAGGTACATATCAGTAGAAAGACAAAAAAAAAGATATTGATAAAAAAACAAAAATGAAATAAAAATATATATGAACAACCACCACAGCTTATCAAAAACAATATGATATTACCTTTAAATCTTTTGAGATAAATAAAGGTACATATCGGAAGACACACACACACACACACACACAAAAAATCTAATTCTAAAACAAAAATAGAATCTAAATATATATGAAAACTATAAACAGTTTATCAAAAAAATGCAAAATTACTAAGAAACTCTTAAACACAAGAGACACACCAACGAACAAACCCATCCTAGTTTATATGCCATAAAAGGAACCTGTAAACTTTATAAATCAAACAAGAGGGTTGGAATAGCCCATTACACCATTCCTATTCCCGATTCCAGAAATTGGATAACCGAATGTATGAAAGATCCCGTACGAAGAAGCTTACCGAATATTGGCCAGCTCGAAGATGGCATTTAGGTTCCTGGAGGCATTTGGAATGTTTCCTATTTTCAAAATATCCTTTTGAACTCCCCGGGATGCGCCATGGCTGCGAGTTGGCACTCATCCCACTCACAAGAAATTCCTGCCAGACCTCAGTGCCGCATTACAGCTGGTTTAGGGATGCCATTGGGAGAGAGAGAGAGAGAGAGAGAGAGAGAGAGAGGAGAGGGAGAGAGAGAGAGAGAGAGAGAGAGAGAGAGAGAGAGAGAGAGAGAGGGGAGAAAACATTAATTTCCGTTATAATATTTCACTGGGAATCATACAGATTGAAGAGAGAGAGAGAGAGAGAGAGGAGAGAGAGAGAGAGAGAGAGAGATGCCGAGCAAAAAACTTAAGTGATAAAGATATATTGATTGTGTGGGTTGTAAGGGAAAAAACGTTAATTTCTGAGTTATAATATTTCAAAGGGAAGCAGATAGCTAAGAAAGTTAAAGATATAGAACCTTGTAAGGAAAATATTTGAAAAAGACTGACAGATAGTAGGCAAAAATCTTAAGTGATAAAGAAATACTGATTGTGTGGGTTGAAGGAAAAAAAAAAACATTAATTTCTGTGCTACTATATTTCACAGGGAAATAGATGGTTGGGAAAGTAAAAGATATAACTGTTTGAAAAAAAGAGCAAATAATTTTAAGCAAGAAAAGGATACTTTGAGAGAGAGAGAGAGAGAGAGAGAGAGAGAGAGAGAGAGAGAGTTGAATCTTTCCAATCAATTTGGTAGACTTAGTTAAATTCTCGTAAAGAATTATTCTATACTTTGGTTTAGGTTTTAAATAGAATTTGTAATGATGAAAAATATATTTTTCCGTCCTAGATTTTGCGACTCTATGACTC
>NC_090727.1:39564664-39569664 GCF_036898095.1 Palaemon carinicauda
ATAAATTATATTTTACATGTCAAATAGTATTATGATAATAATAATAATAATAATGATAATAATAATAATAATAATAATAATAATAATAATAATAATAATAATAATAATGATAATAATGATGATAACAATGATAATAATAACATAAACAACAACAACAACAACAACAACAAAAACATAGCATTACGTACCATATAAATTACATTTACATGTCAGAGCTAATGTTACAAAGCGCTAAACATAGAGATCATTAATGTGTGCCTCCAGCTTCAGTGGATAAATTTTCCTGTTTCATTGAAGAATTATGCTGCTCCTCTAGCAATTTTATTTCCAAAAATATGATTCCAAAACTTTATATTCATTAGAGTTGAAATAGATTGCTCTGATATGCTGTTTTAGAAAATAATGGTTTATTCTTTTATTCATATTAAGCGAGACGGTTTTTATGATGAATTTTATATTGGGAAAAAAATTATATTTTGGGATATATTTACAATGATGATTTCGAAATTTTTGGAATTTCATTGCAAAACAGAAGAGAGGTTGTGTAAGGTCATAGGTTTTTGCCACAAACTTTTCTTGGATACTTTTAAATTCTAGGGGAGAGAGAGAGAGAGAGAGAGAGAGAGAGAGAGAGAGACAGACAGACAGAGAGAGAATATTTCAGGAGTGGGAAGAATGGATCGTTAAAACTTTTACATATTTTAACTTGGATTCCGTTGCCTCCCCCCTTTTTTTGTTAATATTGAATCAATAATATAACACATAATGAATTAATAAAATAATTATCTCAATACACCCACAAACAAACTAAACCAAAATTTAGTAGTAAAACGAAGTGAAGTAGCCTCCACTGACAGTTTTTATTCAGAAAAGTTGACAGTTTCTTTTCTCTATCAAAGTTCCATTCTTGTTTAAGAAATCTTTCATTTTATTTGTAATGATTTTTCAGGTCTAATGAAATCTTTATTTCAAATCCTGCAAATACTATTCTGACTTAATAGCTTATGATCGAATGTAGATATGAATCAAATTTAATGTGAAATGGAGAACTGATAACAAAATCCTTTCTTATTTTTTCACTAATAATTTATTTATGTATCATTAAATATTTGGTAGATAAGAATGTTATTTTCACGTGACATAGATAAGTGTTTATCATAGTAAAAGAATAGGAAGTCTTATTTATTCCCAGAGGAATCTTGTCTACTAAATACCCTAACAATACCATTAAACAAAACTTTTCAACACACGATTAAACAGTGAGAGGCACAGTAAGAGAGTACGAAAAAAAAAAAAATATTTTGTGTATACCTATCCGAATGCAGTTGATTCTGTTGCATCTAATGTTAGAGGAAAATAAAAGTGATCATGATACATTATATATTGCAAGTTCTATAACAATTTTCTGAGTTCACTTATCCGAATACGGTTAATATTTATATATATATATATATATATATATATATACATTATATGGATAGATAGATAAATTGACAATACATATATATAATTGTATATGTATGTGTATAAATATGCATATTTCCCCTGTATAATGAGAAGCAAGTGTCTAGCTATATATATATATATATATATATTTATATATATATATATATATATATATGTATATATACATATATTTATATGTATATAAAACATATATATGTATATATATATATATATATATACTGTATATATATGTATGTATATATATATATATATATATATATAAATATATATATATATATATATATATATATAATTATAATTAATTAGATTACCATTAAAAACAATACGTCATGAATGAATATATCTGAGATCATTATTTTCCATTTAATGATACTAAGTTGTTCTAGACGGGATTACATACGTCAGTTTTCTGTTCGCTTGTTACGGCTAATGATATAAATTAAGTGTTCAGTAATACTCGAATAATAATCTCTCTCTCTGTAAAAAGTTTCTTTAGTTATTCCTCATATCAAAAATTGTGTTTGATAATTTGTTCACTTTACAGAAGTATTTTCAAAGGTCAAAAGGTCATTTTTGGGTATAAATGGATATTCAACTCGGATGTTTTCTTTCATTTTAATCTTAGGTTCCTGTTTTTGTTTTTGCTTTATTTCGAAGGTAATTGACTTCAGTACACATTAAACATTTCACAATAACGGGATACTCAATTCAAGTGTTTTCTTATATTTCAATTTTAAGTTCTTTTTTGTTTTTTTCATCTTTTTTTTCAAGGGAATTGACGTTGTCAGTACAAATTAAACATTTCATATTTTGAATGACTTTTCCAAGGAGACTCGTCCAAACAAGATTCGAAATAGTTATGTAAATTTCTGTCCTTCGCTTCTTTTCACTTACGAAAACAAGAAACAATGAGGATTTGAATCATACGAGCGTTTTGTTCCAAAGAAGGGAGACCTTATTTTTAATAAATCTGGTTGAAAACTTTCACTAAAGATAAAACCCGTCAGGTGCTTATTCTTTGGCTAGTATAGTATTTTTATCAATATTTCCTCATAAATATATTTATAATTTCACACTCAAATATTCATTTACATTTAAGAGGAAAGTTTTATATGAAAAGTTTTTAATTAGGTAAAGGATATCTTCCCGAAAAAAAGATCCTTTCAACATTCAAGTTCTAGAACCAAAAGCAATGGGAAAGCGATCTTTGTGATTCAAGGAAAAATGACATCCAAAGTTTATCCAATACTTTCGCATATTACAGCCTTCTGAGAAATGATAATAATAACTAATTATGTCTCCAGGGAAGGTTAATCCATCAAGAATTCCATCTTATTAATTCCATCTTTTAAATATCAACGTAATATCAATGGGGTTAAGGATCTTGGCTCTTGGTGATAACGTTTAGACATTCCTTACGATTTCAGTTCTCGGAAAGCAGAAGTTGATGAAGATCCCTCGCTGTTGGTTGTCTTCGAAGCAAAAGGAAATATTGCGTATAGAAAACGAGATCACAAGAGCTGGTGGTTATTGTTATCCTTAACTTTATTTATCATAATGTCGTTGGCATTGGTTGATTTAATATATACCTATTTCGTAACGTATCTTTGGATTTTTCATTGGATGATATTAATGAAATGCTATTGTGTTGGCTGAGATATGCATTGTATATGAATGGTATTTAATTAAAGTTGATGAAGTGTAATAAGATATGTATTATTGGGGAAGTATTTGGCAATGGCTTACTAGAGCCTCCTGGCTGTTCTGCTTAAGGATATTAAACTTTCCAAGACCTTTATTGAAAGTTGAATCAATCTATTGAAATAAATCAATATATTTTTTTCATTGAAGTGTCCATTTATACAGAAAAAATCTTTATCAAAAATATTTTATTTTAGAATTATATTGATTACGAGTATTTCACTTGGAATTACAAAATAAAAATTAATTTAAAAAAAAAAAACATATTTAGAATAGGTATAAATGCTTTCGATACTCTTGTTTTGATATTTTCTAAAACAACTAGGTACTAGGAGTGACGTGTATATATATATATATATATGTATATATATATATATATATATGTATACTGTATATATATATATATATATATATATTTTTTATATATATATATATATATATACATACATATATATATATATATATATATAAATATACATATACTCTGCATATTTTCTATATCACAACTTCACTCCTTTCTAAACCGTATTTACTTTACAATATCATTTCCCCTAATGTATTACCATGACCTCCAACTAATGGTAAGAAATCCAATTCAAGTCCACGTCCCATTTTTCTCGTCAGTAAGCCTATTTCCTATTTTCTTACTTCACTAAGCCTAGGCCTATGTACAGCTGTCACTTTTTTCTGGTCTGAGCTCTGTTATAAATGGCCGTGATCTAAAAGACATTATCGAGCTTTCCTCTTTATTTGTAACCAGTTGTGATCAGTAAAACTACCATTTCTTTTCTTGCTCTTAATCTCTTCATGTCAGGTAATCTGCTCAGGGTTTCAGTATTGTACTTCATTTTCTCATTTTCCAATGGATTTATTCTTTAATTTTTAGTATGATTTAGGTGTATGATCTTAAATTCTTATTGTCTGAGTATTTAGCAAATGTCAACAGGTGGGAGCTACATTTCTTTCTCTCTTTCCATTAATATTAATATTAATATTAATAATAATATCAATCCTTTTTTAAACGTTATATACACATCAAAACATACATATGAATATATATATTTATATATATATATATATATATATATATATAAATAAGTGCGTATATATATATATATATATATACATATATATATATATATATATATATCTATATATATATATATATATATATATGTATATATATATATATATATATACATATATTTGTATATATATATATATATTTCTCTCTCTCTCTCTCTCTCTCTCTCTCTCTCTCTCTCTCTCTCTCTCATTCAAAAGTACGTGCTTTTCAACTAAATGATGTAATGTTATTGACTTAAGGTTTTTTGAAAAACTCAGTTTAGTAAGTCTTTGTATTTCAGGTTTCGTGAAACTTTGGAGAAATATACTTTTCGGATGAGATTATCTAAATTTGAAATTGATACATTGATTTGTGTTTATCTATCTGCATTTACTAACCTCGGTTAGATTTTGCCAGCCGTCTCATCCTTGAGCTTTTAAATCAATACTTCTCCATTCATCATTTCCTAGTTCACGTTTTATAGTCCTCAAACATGTAAGCCTGTGTCTCCAACTCTTCTAGTGACTTGGGGGAGCCACATTTGAAAGTTTGGTGAACTACTCTCTCTCTTAGGGAGTGCGAAGCGCATGCCCAAAACATCTCCATCTACCCTCCACCATGATCTCATCCACATATGGCATTCAAGAAATCTGTCTTATAGTTTTATTTGTAGTCCTGACCTGCCATTTACCTTTCAATATTCTTTTGAAGGCTTTGTTCCCAAATCTACAAAATCTGTTGGATATTATTCCATTGCCATACCACG
>NC_090727.1:39574664-39577164 GCF_036898095.1 Palaemon carinicauda
GGGTATAATATTGTATTGTTAAAAAAAAAGAAAAAAAATACAGATAATGTAAATGAAAATTGGTCACAAATTATACTGGATAATGTAGATAAATGCTATTTCCAATCACTGTGACATATTTGATCCTTGTTGCTCCCGCTGAAAATTAATTTGGATTATAAAATGAATGAAGTTGTAGCATATATTTTTTGGTCGTTAAAAAAAAAAAAAAAAAAAAAAAAAAACATCGAATAAACATTTCTTCTTCAACATATATTGCATTATTCAAAACCAATATCATATATGCAAACTCTTGATTGCCTTATTTCTATAGATATTATAGTGTTCGAACATTTATTTCAGTCATTATAAAATACCTCACATAAATTCTGTTAATGGTGATACCAGTAACATTGATATCTGATATTTAAAAGTTATTTCAAAATATCTTTAAATAAATATTCAGATAATCACTTGATACATATTCTGATAGTAATTTGTAATACAAAAGCCTATAGATCAAAATTTCTTGTATTATTCGAACATTTAAGTCGTACAAAAAAATAAATACAAGAGGAAATGATTAAATAGAGGCAACATTGAGACAATAAACCAGTCATTATCATAGTGCTGAATAATCTATTTCTAGATACGTTAAAGGGAAATAAACATTTCAGACACATCTTTTGAAATGGAAGATACATTAAAGAATACATATGCATCTGATATGATGTCACTAATATTTCCTCAATACGAAATATGTCAATCAAAAACTCACCTTTTCAAAGCCTTAACGCTCATTGCAATAACTCTTCAACCGTGCAACAGATGGCGTTCTTTCCCAAACATCAAACGCTTAGCCAACTCAATTACGACCTCCTCTGGCCCTCTACGACTCCGCCCAAAATTGGTATGGCATTGTAAATTAGCCTCAGCTCCAAGAGCCATCAGCCGTTCATTGGCGTTGCTTTGTGAGCAATTTGCAAAGTCGTTGCAAGAGGTTCTGCGGCTGTTGCTGAATTGTTTACTGTTGTTTAGCATTGTTGCAAAGTGGTCGAATGATCGTTGAAGGTTTTTGTTTTTCTTCAATGTTTTAATTTTTTCTGTTCAATCAATTCATGGAGGTAGTATGTCCTTAGTAGAGATGTGAGCGTTAATAATACAAATAAACTCTCAAACCTTATTTGATCTGAATTCAGTAGGTTTTGTCTGATCTTGATGTAATCCAGAAAAAAAAGAATTCAGTATTTTTTACCCTTCATGTGAATGAAAAATAACTACATTTCTAAACAAATTATTTCCTATTGGATTATAGTTATGAAATAAATCCCATATCTGCTTTTCATAACTGGAGTATCTCAGACACCTTTACCTATACCGAGGTGTATTTTCACTCTAATTCATAATCTTGTAAATGGGTCTTTTATACAATTTTCTTATTTCACTCTTGAGCTTTTTTTACATCGGCTCATTCAAACTCGGATCTTGTTTATAGTTCTTCCTTTGGGTTGAAGTCTGTAGACTCATGCCTTTCTTTAACGTAGTGTTAACCACAAGAGTCGATTAACTATCAGGTATGTATGTATTACATAGGTTAGGTTAACCGAGGCCTTGTGGAGTATTTGTCATAGAACCACCCATGATCCATCAGGAGACTCGTAACTATTGGACTACAAACCATGTGTTATAACTAACTTTATATTCATTAAATATATTAAGAGCATCGCATTCGTGAAGTTTATTACAGTGTTATAAACAATGGCCAAAGAAAATAAAAACCACTAAGTTAAATAAACAAAAGTTTTGTAAGACGTAGTACGTAGATAACAAAGATGATGAAATTATCACTGGAATTTTGATCTCTGCAGACATAAATAGAGTCTGTAAAGAACACACTTCCAAGGAAGGCTTAGAAGGGAGGCATTTTATGTTTGCTTCTGGTAGAAAGTGAAGTTGATATAGAAGACAATCATAGCAGGAAATGAGCTTCGATATGAGAGCATTGTGAAAAGGGACGGGACATGACACCAGCAAGGAGAGCTCTTATTGTCAACAGTAAAAGTTGGACCTGGTCTCATACGGCCATTATGAAACAAAATCATTACTGTATGTCTCTCTCTCTCTCTCTCTCTCTCTCTCTCTCTCTCTCTCTCTCTCTGAGTTACATTCCTATACGTCGTATCGGTTTTTCGCATATTTTATATACTTATATATATATATATATATATATATATATACTTTATATATGTATATATATGTATGTACGTATTTATATAATTATATATGTGTACATATATGCAATCTTATTTTGAATATTAATCTAGACATTTCAAAATAATTCAGAAATTTTGTTTTGATCTTTAACTATAAAAATATTTTTTATTGAGTATTACAATCAGATGAGCCCCAAAGAATTGAACAGAATAAGTTGTCGGTAAAATAGATTAAAAGGACCACATAAGAGAAGTATGAATAAATTAAAATCAAAGGATACATATACGTCATTTATGTATACAATATA
>NC_090727.1:39582164-39589664 GCF_036898095.1 Palaemon carinicauda
AGCAATTTGTAAAAATGATTTATAAGTATCATGAATTACGAAATTCTTTTTGTTTTAGAGGTCGTTGATGATGTCAGAGCTAAAGTGTTTATTCATTTCCAGTTTATAAATAAAAATAAGCAGTGAATTTTCCTCTTTACAGATAATCAACCTTTGTATTTAACGTTTCCATTGTAATGCACGTTCAATAAGCAACATATATACTATTTAAGAAGAAGGCTCTCTCTCTCTCTCTCTCTCTCTCTCTCTCTCTCTCTCTTTCTCACACACACACAGATATTTTACCTTTCCATTAAAATGCACGCTAAACAAGCAACGAATATACTATTAAAGAAGAAGGCTCTCTCTCTCTCTCTCTCTCTCTCTCTCTCTCTCTCTCTCTCTCTCTCACACACACACAGATATTTTACCTTTCCATTAAAATGCACGTTCAACAAGCAAAGAATATACTATCAAAGTGGCAGACTCTCTCTCTCTCTCTCTCTCTCTCTCTCTCTCTCTCTCTCTCTTACCTGCAGCACGCATAGTAACCGTCATAATAATAATAATAATAATAATAATAATAATTAAGCACCTATCTAACTGTAACGGTTTTCAATTTACAAGCAATACTCAACTTAGTCAAAAGCCGTTAAATGTACCCACGCTAATGTTGACTTTACTATAATTTTATTATGTAATTGATACACCTATGTGACCTTTTGAGGTCATATAAATATCCGTGTTTTTCTTTAAATAAAATGTTTCTTCATAGGATGTCATATTGGTAACACATCTCCCAGGCCCCTCACAACATCATAATAACCTTCAAGTATCAGCAATCCTATTTAAATAGTTGACCATTGCGAATAGACAACGAGAGTTTATTATCTTCATTTAATACAGTAAGAAACCAAGTTTTCTAATCATTGCAAATGGATTCAGTCAGATTACAGACCAAAAAAGTAGAGATGAATATTCATAATGGCAGATTTTTCATATACTGTAAAGTATTACATATAATACAAAATTTCTTTTATAAGATGAGCTCTAGTGCATTATTGCTTTAGCCTTAATTAAAAAAATATTCTCTGTTCTCTGAATTTTGGTTTAGGTTAATTACGTTGGAGCTATTCTGAGCTCAAAGAGCATGCATTAATTCTAACCGGAACTAAGTAAAGAAAATCATATATCGCATATTGCCATCTGCCTTGACTTTAATGCATTTATGCACATATATGTATTTATATGTATGTATATATACATATGTATTTATGCGCATGTGTGTTCAGTGATGTATTATCAAATAATCCCTTCCTGATCCCGGGAGATGGTTAATTTTAGATACCATTGCAATTTCATAAATAGGAGAACTCCTTCCTAATTAACCTGTTGCAAAATTAACTCTGGAGGGAGCATTGTGCAGCTCGAGTTAAAAGGAAGGAGAATGATATGATACCCAAATGGACTTTAATGAGGATTATTGCTAAACTATATATACACGAACATATAATTTTGGCTTTCGGATTTAGCAAGAGGTCATCAATGTTAGGGTATCCATTTAAATTTATTAGAAATATTTATTTAGGCCTGTTCTTAATAAAGAAGAAAAAGAAGAACAAGAACAAGAACAAGAACAAGATAGACCGATAAACTATGAAGAAGGAAGTATTATAACCTTTTCCATTAAGTCGGCAAGAGATGCATCCACATGTTTGACTACCAGTTTTTTTTTGAGATTCGGCTTTTATCTTGAAAAGTGGATTTTTTTTTTTTTTTTTTTAGATTCTTATACTAAGCTTGTAGAAAAGGTTGTCAAAACGTGCCTTTAACAGAGACAATACCTAATAGAGAGAGAGAGAGAGAGAGAGAGAGAGAGAGAGAGAGAGAGGGGGGGGGGTTGTGTCCCGGCATGAAGCCATATCGGTAAAAGAGAGATTCTTTGCATATTTTTCAGGCGTAATCCTTTTCCATCTTTATGAGCGTTCTTATTTTTTTCATGTATATGTAATGAAGCGGAAATATTTCTAGCATGCAAAGATGACGGAAAAATATCAAAAGAACACTTTTTTGTTGGTCATAACTTTTACATAATAATATATCACGTCCTTTTTTACGTCCAGATAGTTTTGATAGAGTACGGTGACCCCGGTAGAATTTTTTTTTTCTCTTTTGTAGCTTCCCTTAGAAAATAATGCACATATGGTTGATTATTTGATGTTTAGATGTATTTAATTCTTCCATTGCTGATTTATGTCTTTTCATTTTTTCTTACAGCGGGAATAACCTTTTTTCCACAGGCAGTCAAAAATATTTTTTTCTAGAGATGCTTTTTATATACCAACCCTTTCCTCTTCAAGTATAACCTTCAAATATGAAAGACTGATAAAGAGTTTTTAGATTTTGCTAGTGTATAAAGTAAAATATCTTTACAATATACCAACTATTCTTTTTAATGTAAAATAAACCATTCATTTTATAATTCAAGTTTAGTTTCCACTTACTAGTGAGCAACAGAAATGATCCGTCCAGAATTATACCCTTCAGTCCTGGATCCCTCTGGACAGTTCAAGGCTCAAGGAAGCATTTCAGTGAAGTACATCATATCTGAACTCGGTTTGAACACGAGACCGTACACTGGAAGTCCCCCAAAAAATCATATAACCAGCACAAACTAAAGCGTCATGAAAAGCAGAGTCAATGGGTCAGTGACAATGCCCTAGCAGGACAATGTCCTAGAAACTAACAATATATACATATAATCAGCGCCCATGAACTCTCTCCACACAAGCTAGGATGGAGGAGGACCAGTCAATGGCTGCTGATGAATCAGCAGGTAGACCTATAGGCTCCCCCAAACTCCCCATCCTTAGCTCACAAGGATGCTGATGTTACAGACACTACAAGAAACTATCGATGTTGACGGGACTCGAACCCCGGTCCGGTGACGGCCAGACAGGGACGCTTACACAATAGGGCACCACAACCCTTCAGGATATAAACGTGGGAATTCTAGAAACGAAAAATGAATCATGAAGCATTAATGGTTTTCATCCTGTTAATCTTCGTAGGATAAGTGCAGCATGGCAAAACTAATAACAGCATGTGGTAACGTCCCTGACTGGTGAACGCCAGACTGGAGTTCAAGTCCCGCTCAAACTCGTTAGTTTCTTTGGTCGCCGCAACCTCACCGCCCTTGTGATCTAAGGATGAGCTGTTTGGGAGGAGCCTATAGGTCTATCTGCTAAGTCATCAGCAACCATTGCCTTGCCCTCCTTGGTCCTATCTTGGGTGGAGAGAGTGCATTGTCCTGCTTGATAGGGATATGTTTCTGCCCCCAGCCTCTGCTATTCATGAGTGGCCTTTCAACCTTTAAACCCGTGGTTATGTGTTTGCATATCTGTGTTTCTATTAACTTTGATAGCAGAACTCAGTAAGAATATCGTGACAACATTTTTCCCTGCGCTTCAGAGAACTCTTCTCTGATCTTTGAATAATGATTTACATATTCCATGAATACAAGTAGTTACCGCTGGAGTGCAAACTACTATCTCATTGAAGCTGTTGACAAAACTACAGAAGCAACGCCTTCGTCTGATGATTTTCACAAAGTAATTACATTAGCAAATTTCTTCTCTGTAATTCTAGTAGATATTTCTGCTTCAAAGCTAGAGAATGATGTCCTGATGTCGAAACTGTATTATTAGATTACAGGAGTCTGTAAACATTGCTTTTGATAAGACAAATTATCACACGCCATGATTCCCAGTTCAGACGTTTCGATGACATCAAAGATCGAAGTGATTCACTGCCCAAAGCGATATCATTATCAATCAATGCTTATTCATTCGGAACGTGGTGTGAAAATAGCTATTTAAGGTCCATCTGTTATGATGAAAGCCAAGGGCTTTGACAGGAAGGGAATTGAATTACATCTGAGGGTGATTAACACTTTCACTGCCAGTGGTAAATCATCATCATCATCTCGTCCTACGCCCATTGACGCAAAGGGCCTCGGTTAGATTCCTGTTATTCTCATGAAAATAAAATTTATACGATAATAAGTTTTAAGGTTTTAGTCCAGCACTCACATGGACAGAATAGACAAATGAAAGAAATAAATTAAATATGGATATTTTTTATCATCTCAAGAACTTCGAGCCATTAAATGAAGAGTGCCTTCGGGAAACTAGAGAGGACCAAAGTTGAAATAGTAACAGACATCTTTTGAATAACAAAACCTCCAAGATGAACAAACTGCTGCCTACCAATGCTAATGTATATACAGTATATTGTATATATATATATATATATATATATATAATATATATATTCATATATATATATATATGAATATATATATATATATATATATATGTATATATATATATATATATATATATGTATATATATATATATATATATATGAATATATATATATAAATTTATATGTAACTGTATATATATAAATAAATAAGTAAATATATATGTATATATATATATATATATATATTTGTGTGTGTGTATATATATATATATATATATTTATATATATATATATATATATATGTATATATATATATATATATGTGTACATATAATATATATATATATATATATATAACGGTGATTATTATCTTCAGGGTTAAGAGTCCGAAATACAGGTCTTAAAATCCTTTTTCATTTTATGCATCAAAGTAAATATCATAAATCTCTAAAGCATTTAAGAAAAGTAATAACATCAAAAGATTTTGAGACATGAGAATGTCATACTGGATCCCATATCGAACGGAAATCCAATGACGTTCCACGCAAAAAGCGACCGTAAGATTTACCTTTTGACGAACTACCGGTGTTACGTGTTTTCCAAAATCTCCCACCGAAATTTCTAGTTAAAAATAGATGCCAATCCCACATCAGATATTGGGACAATGATATACGATTTTTGACATCATGCCACGATTTATTAGCTTCTTTTAGATGTGTTTGTTTGTCCTGAATAGGTTTAAGGGTTTAAGGATCATTCATGAATGGCAGGGCAAGGGATATTGACACTGCCCTAGCAATCAAGACAATGCTCTTGAGAATGACCATATACACTTATGATCAGCGCCAAAGCCCCCTCTCCACCCAAGCTAGGACCAAGCAGGGCCAGGCAATGGCTGCTGATGATTCCGCAGATAAACCTATAGGCTCCCCAAACCCCTCAATCCTTAGCTCACAAGGATAGTGAGGTTGCAGCATCCAAAAAAACTAACGAGTTCAGCAAATGCATCATTTCAACCTATATTGCAGAAACCTTGTAGTCTACTTAAAAACATATACAAAAAACATGGTTACCTTAGCATTATTGGAGAAACTGTTAAAACAGAAATAATAGATTTAACACAAATCCATTTACCTGATAAAATGAGAATGGCCAAGGGTATACTGAAAATAAGGAATGTTTATTGATAAAACCTCTGATGAGAAAATTTTAATGTAATAGATCGTATATTTGTCTTTCATAGTTCTATGTAACATTGATGAATTCCCACTTACAATATATATATATATATATATATATATCTCAATATATTTACACATATATATGTAATATTTATCTACTATATATATATATATATATATGTGTGTGTGTGTGTGTGTGTGCATGTATGTATATAGGTATATCTATATATATGTATGTGTGTATGTATGTAGATGTATCGAAATATTTATTCATCTATATTTACATACAACACACATACACAGACGTATATATGTATGTGTATGCATGTATTCTGAAGTATATATATATATATATAATATATATATATTGTTTGTGTGTGTGCGCGTGTGTGTCTATCAGGACATATGTATGCATATATAAATACTTAAATCATTAACTGTTCGCACCACAACAGATTACAGACCTCTCCTTGGCCAATCTCTCTTTATACAAAAAATAAAAAAAGAAAAAAGCATTCTTAACCTACTGCCAATATCCGGAGTAAGGCTTATCCAGCTTCGCAGGCTCTCTCCTTGCAGCCGCCGTCTCCATCAGGCGAAAGTCTGAGATGACATAACCAAGCCTTGAGTGAGGTGGCATACAGGAATTTATGGCCGGCACGGTTTGGCCACGAGTTTACCTTCTCGTAGAAAAGAAAAAAATAGTTTTAACTTCTTAGGGGATGTTCTTTGTGCAAATCAATGTTTCTCATCTTTTTTTTTTTTTGGATTGAATTGATATTAATTTTCAGTGGATTTTATGCTTTTTAGATATGTAAATTAATTTGATTATATTCTCTATAAAAAGAAGAAAAAAAATTAATTAACCAAACTTGTAGCTGGGCTCACAAAGCACTAGAGAAGGTTGGAAGACCCAGACCTAAATGGCTGAGACTATGAAGCGCGAAGTAGGAGATGATGAAAAGAGAAGTATTGAGAAGTATATACATACATACATATATATATATATATATATATATACATATATATATTTATATATATATATATATATATATGTATATGTATATTTATATATATATATATATATATATACATATATATATATTTATATATATATACATATATATATATATACATGTATATATATATATATATATATATATAAATATATATATATATATATATATATATGCACAATATATATACTATGTATATACA
Source organism: Palaemon carinicauda (assembly GCF_036898095.1). Taxonomy (NCBI): domain Eukaryota; kingdom Metazoa; phylum Arthropoda; class Malacostraca; order Decapoda; family Palaemonidae; genus Palaemon; species Palaemon carinicauda. The sequence continues at coordinate 39,588,810 of NC_090727.1, forward strand.
ATGTACTGTATATATACACTCGTGCAATTTTTCTTCGCCTTGTTTATTTTGAAGTTTTCATAGTTTATATATAAAAAATCTAATTTAGTGTTGCTACTGTTCTTGAGATATTTTATTATGATAATTCAACTACTTCTCTTGTAGGTTATTTATTTCCTTATTCCCTTTCCTCAATTGGATATTTTTTCCTGTTGGAGCCCTTGGGCTTATGGCATCTTGTTTTTCCAACGTGGATTATAATATATATATTATATATATATGTGTGTGTGTGTGTGTGTGTGTTTGTGTGTGTGTGTGTGTTTGTGTGTGTGTGTGCGTGCGTGTGAGTTTTATATATAGGTATATGTACATAAATACTATTTTTTTTAAATCAGTTAATGAAACATAGTACTGAACATTCTTGAAAAATTCATGAATTGGAGGAACTATCAAATTACTGAAATCATTGTTGATGTGAGTTACAAATCATATCAACAATCAACTGTATTTTCCAACTGACACCTTTTTATGAATATATTATATAAAGCGTATTTTATGCTTCATGCGTGTGCACTGCAATCATTTACTTCTCATAATAACTTTTGGTCTACTTCATGTGATGCTTTTAATTCCATATATATTTCATATAATTTTTTTAGCTATGGTAAGCAGGGAGAAGGACACTCCAAAATCAAAACCATTGTTCTCTAATCTGGGATAGTGCCATAGCCTTTTGTAACGTGGTTTTCCCACTGTCTTGGGTTCGAGTTCTCTTGCTTGAGGGTACACTCGGGCACACTATTCTATCTTATTTCTCTTCCTCTTGTTTTGTTAAAGTTTTTATAGTTTATATAGGAGATACAGTATTCATTTTAA
>NC_090727.1:39594664-39597164 GCF_036898095.1 Palaemon carinicauda
GCCTAAATAGAAACAGGAATGAAGTCATGAAAATTATAATGAGTGGATGATGGGGATAATTAGCGATTTGGAACTCTTTTGCTAAGGCCATCTATTGGCCTTGAAAATAAACATTGTGTAGAACTCTGTAATCCTTGTATTCTGGAACCTTCCATGACGTTGTTTTGGTTAAAAATAGCCTACTTAAATGAATGGAACAAGGGATGTGTGCTGCCATCTTTTGACAAGAAGTAGAAACACTCGGATTTCTATTCAAATTTGGAGAAGTGTGTAATTACTAAAACATACTTTCACGATAGGTTTTTTTAAATAAATTCTTCAAAATTCAGAATTCCAATAGTACTATTTTTCTTTTGATTTTTAGGCTCTTAAGTTATGGTAATTATACATAAAATACAGATAATATCTATTACAAAAATATATAGGGCAGATTCCAATATCCTAAAAGCAGAGTTGGAACTCTCCCATAGAATGAAAACTCCAAAATTTAACCAAAATATATTCAAATCCACAGAAAAATACATTATTCCCTAATCATAAGCCCATTTATAGATATCAATTTTCTATAAAGTTTTCCTTGTTACATGTATCATGGGCGTAGGAGTGTTTTTTTTTTTTTTTTTTTTTTTTTTTTTTTTTTTGGGTTAGGGGCTAATGTTTGAAAAGGCACTGACTGGGGTGTGGGCGTTGCTTCTAGGAGCCTCCCTCAGAAATATTTTTACGAGGAAACACCCTTGGATGTGATTGCCTGTCCTCTGATAGCAGGTTGTAGCAACAACAAAATCATATTTTTGGACGATTTTTGTATGACTAAATACAATGTGTACACAATTATCATAATGAAATACCAGTAAACCTACTTTATGAATTTACCTAAAACATATTGGTTCTTTACTATAAACTTATTCCAAATATCGGTGAAGTTAGGGTTATAGGTTTTCTAAGCCTACTATGCTTTTACTTACATTTTATTATGTCAATAAATTTTTCAGTTCCAACTTTATCCCAAATTTTTTACGGCTTTCATGTTTTTAATTTGGTCTAATTCATAGTTTACATAAGGAAAATATCTAATGTTTTGTTTTATAATTATGTTATTTGCCTTTGGTTTTAAATCATAGTGATAAGATATGAAGATGAAAACCCCACAAACTGAGAAGTACTCCATTAAATTGTTGATACTGCATCGATTATAAAAAATAAAGGTTTTAGAAGGCTTTTATATCAGCATAACTATATATATATATATATATATATATATATGTATATATATATATATAATATATATATGTATATATATATATATAATATATATATATATAATTATATATATATATATATATATATGTGTGTGTGTGTGTGTGTGTGTGTGTATGTGAACTAGAGCAAACCACCTTTGGAAACTGAACCTCCAGCATACATGTCAGGACCCTGTCTAGGTAAGAGCTTCTAGTTGTGTTACTTGAAGAGGTGAAACAAATAAATTTGTATGTGATAGGATTGAGGAAAATTATAATGACTGGGGAATCTTATATAGAGTTAAAAGAGGATCATATCTTTTGCCTTAGAGGACATGAAATGAACAAAGAAAATGGAGTGGGTTTTCTTGTTAATAAAAACTGTGCAGGAAACACAGAAGAATTTTATAGTATCAGTTATAGAATTGCAGGATTGATTATTAGACTAAATAAAAAGTATAAAAGAAAGATCATCCAAACGTATACACAAATAACACCTAGAGGTGGTGACTGAACTATTGAGTGACTGACCAGAGCTTATAAGGTAAGTCTGAATGATGGAAATATCCCAAAGAGAAGGTTAAGCTGAAGTGTTATTTAGCAGTTTCAAAATAAAGATGCTGAAGTCAGTTATAAAGAGTGATAAGGACATGGTAGTTCATAGCAATACAAAGTTATGAAATAGCATATGAAAGAAAAAATTAAACGACTTATAGGGATAGACGAGTTTAGGTTTAGTTAAGAAACAGGTTTATATATATACTACACACACACACACACACACACACATATATATATATATATATATATACATATATATATATATATATATTGTGTGTGTGTGTGTGTGTATATATGTATATACATATATACATATATATATATATATATATACATATATATATATATATATATATCAGATAGATAGACAGAGAGATAGATAGATTCACCTTGCACTTTTCCCCTTTGAAAGGGATGGTACTAGAATGGTCAAATATTCAACTATCTCAACAAGTATCAAAATACCATAATCACTTTCAAATCTGAAAAAAAAAAAACCTTACAATATATTATTTTTCGTAAAAGAGATAGATCTCAAAATATCATCCTACATAGTCTTCCAATACCAGCTGAACTGTGAAGAGATGACCATACCACACAGCTGCCACCAACAGAGCCGGGACTCCTCTACAAAGAGGAAAGAGTCCATCAGATATTTCGAGGAAAGAGGGACAACTAACACACTTCCCATTGTTGTCAGT
>NC_090727.1:39604664-39609664 GCF_036898095.1 Palaemon carinicauda
TTTATAAAGAAATTCAACACTTTTTTTCTCGATTTTCCTCCAGACGATTTTCTTACCACAAGCATTCTATTTGCTTCTCTCCGAAGATATAGCTGCTTTACCACTAAGGTTGTAGAATAGGTAGTTATAATAATAATAATAATAATAATAATAATAATAATAATAATAATAATAATAATAATAATAATAATAATAATTAAATGGAAATAGTTTTTGTGTGTGTGTGTGTGTGTGTGTGTGTGTGTAAATGTGGTTTTCTTAAATATCCTCCCTAAATTATGAACTCTCTATCAATAAAATATGAATAGAGGATCAAATTAATTCACATAAAAAGTCTTGGTTTCATTATCAAATAGTGAAACACTCTGGGAGTACAGACCTCCGCCACGGTGGCTTATTTTTCGAAACCAGCTTTCCTTTACCCGAATCAATGTAGACCGTAGGCGTACATACATGTATATATTCATGTATATATTGATGTATACGCACACGCACATACACACACACACACACACACACACACACATATATATATATATATATATATATAGATGAATACATATATACATATATAGAAATAGATAAGAGGCAACAATAGATCGATAAATTTACATATACGCAAGGAAATACATCATGTATCTACTGAATACATTTTGAGTGATTCCAATCATCATTAAAACTCCCGAATGAATCACTGCTTCCCCCCTGAACACCGAAACAAACCACAATCTTTAAAAAAAAAAAAAAAAAAAAAAAAAAAAAAAAAATCGAAAGAAACTCGAATTGATAATGTTCCTTAATTGAAATGATTCATCCAACCTCGAGATATAGTTCCTAATTAGCTGAGATCAAGTGCTTGAATAGCTTCGGTTTTTTCAAGTTTCTCTGAATTATTTCATTACCAAAATATTATTTTCAAATCGTATTATAATTATTATTACCATCGTTACTAGGTAAGCTACAACCTTACTTGGAAAAGCAGGATGCCATAAGCCCAAGTATTACTTTTATCAGATTCGAAATATGGAGAATATATATATATATATATATATATATGCATAAATATATATAACCAATTAACGAATCCATTGAAGCCCCTATTATTTTTTTCAATGTATTTTGACGCCTATTCCCAAATTTAGATCTTAATGTAAAAATAACAGAAGGTGATATGATAAAATTATGAAAACATTAAACATATATTTCTGACTATAAATCAAGATAGATAGATATTTCGTTTTCATTTTGTATTATAATCAACCTTATGATAACTTAAAAGAATTGTTGATTAATTTCTACTAAGAAAACCGGTAGACAAATTCTGGATAAATCTATATAAATTAGGAAGCTTCAATTTCGGTGGACCTTTTTTTTAGCATTTTGCTGCAATAAATAGATTTTGATTAAGGGCATTTTGAATAATTACAACAACTAATACAAAAATACTTTAATATTCAAAGGGTCTCTACTTTATAAGACTAAATAATTTTATCGAAATAAGATTTAACTATGTCATTTGCCGAATTGTCCTTTGCTATTTAAGGCAATTGAATGATCAGACAACTATTCGCTAACAGGTTACCTGAATGGCGTGTTTCTATTGGCTAAGACAATCGAGAAGCAATGCCCCAAAGGTTCCTATTGGCTAAGTCAAACGAGAGGCGATGCCCCATAATGTTCCTTAAAACCAGATTTCACCAGTATTTGACTTTCAGAAAACCCTCGCTGACGCCATCTATTGGTACTTTTGTAAACATGTGAAACTAATGTATTCTTTCTTTGAAAATACTTGACAAATCTCTCATACACAATTATTAGCATAAATACCAGAAAATGAAAAAATACACATGATAAAAATGACCAAATTAGAAGTATCATGACAGATATAAGAAATCTTAAAGAGTATTCTTGACTTTCGGGCAAAATTGGACTGGCATAGCAGGAGGGGTCCAGAATTGCCAATACTTTAATTGAGTAAAATATTCTATAATAGAAGAGTTAGTAGTCATTTGGATAATATATTAATGAAAGATATGTTTATGATTCAATCACAAATCCACCATCTTTCTAAAATGCTTATGAACAGATTATTTAGTACGATTCCCCTTTTACGTAAATATGTCTTTTTCTGAAACTGGAAAAATCTTGCCAGGCATTTACCGAGTACAGAAAGGTCTTTGCTTTGAGTAGTTGCATATTGTTATGTTGCATCCTGTTTTGCATGCACACTTAATGAGGCTCACTATTTCTTCTGTTGCCAGTGGCATCTGTCATTGAAGACTCTATTGTGGATGCAGAGTTGATCCCTTTACTTCTCAACTACATTCCAGGAGGCAGCTTTTCACGGTGACACTTGATAACGAGCACGTTGGCATTGTGCTTCAAAGCAATACGCGGTTGCTGGAAGATTACTGAACTTTGGTGCAACATGCCATTTCCATGCAATTTTCCGTCTGAAGATTTCTGCACGCAGTATACTAAGATTTTTTTTTTTTTTTTCGTGGTTGTGACCTATAGACACGATTTTGTTATCTCTTCCTTTGTGGTCCTTAAAGCACCAAGTTTCATAAGGCCATTTAACGTTTTCAGCATTTTAAAGGCTATTGCCTTACCTATTATTGCTATCTCTATCATTACTTGCTAAACTACTGCCCTAGTTAGAAAAGCAGGATGCTATAAACCCAGGGGATCCAACATGGAAAATAGCCTCGTGAGGAAAGGAAACAAAAAAAAATGAAATATTTTAAGAACAGTAAAATTACAATAAATATATTCCATATAAACTACTGAAACTTTAACAAAGCAAGAGGAAGAGAAATTAGATATAATAGTGTGCCCGGGTGTACCCTTAAGCCAGAGAACTCTAAACAGTAAAGGAAGGAACTATATCACATTCAGTAAGTGCATGAGCAGCAAGAATGTTTGTCATGATGTCTGTATGGACTCTGATTACCTCCTTTACATTCATGAGTGGTTTTCTGAACATGATTTCATGCAAAGTGATACATTGCGGGCAATCCATTTGTAGTGGCGTGTTCGTAACTTCCTTGCCTGGTGATTCCCGGACTGGCGTTCAAGTCCAGCTCAAACTCATTAGTTCGCTGCAGCCTCACCATTCTTGTGAGCTAAGGATTGAGGGTTTGGGGGAGCTTATAAGTCTACATGCTAAGTCATAAGCAGCCATTGCCTGGCCCTCCTTGGTTCTAGCTTGGGTAGAGGGGGGGGGGGGGGGCTTGAGCTCTGATCATGTGTATATATGGACAGTCTGTATAGCATTGTAATTCTTGATAGGGAAGTATCAGTGTCCCTTTCCTCTGCCATTCATGAGTGTGCTGTTAAGCCTTTAAACAGGTGATGGGCTCAAATGAACAGGGCATCTGTGTCCTCTGAAACACCTGGGATAGACTGTTATCCTGAAGATTCTTCAACCATGTGATATGTCATCCGATCAACTTAATGGAAAACCGGTGTCTCCTGAAGTCCAGCTCCTATCTGTATTAGCTGTGGATCTGGTCTAATGATGATGATCTGTTTGCCCGGTGCTCAAGGCTTATTACTTATTCGGTCAACAATTATTCATATTATTTGTTCCTTATTGGAGGTGACATTCAGGATCAAAGTTTGTTTTGGAAATGTACAGCAGTAGACACGGCTGACTTCTTTTTCCTTTTTGTTATGTAGATCTACGGCAAGACTTAGTGCTAAACAATGCATTCATAATTATTTTCTAATTTTCCTCCCCATAAGACTACAGTTATTTATTCATTTTTCTTCTCTCTTCGCTGAGTTTATAACAGTAAAATAAGAAGTGGACTAGATCTTCTGATTCTGCTCCGCACAGTTCATACTCTACATTTCATCCTTGATGTTTTTATCCCCATTTCATCATAAAATATTTTTATGCTTCTTATTTGTTTTCCTTTGCATATACTTCTAAAAGAATTTCCTTTTATCTCTTCCCTCCATTTTCAGTATCTACACTGTTAAAAATTTGCCGTAGAAAAATGATAGAAATCCTGGAATAAATGTTGCCAGGCATTTACCGTTTTAAAAACGGATATATTGACGTAAAGAATTGATATTACGGTCACCAATCTGTATAAGATAATAACAAAGTATGATAAAATTACGGTCGCCAATATTTTACTGAACTACGGCTGAGAACAGTTAATTTTTACGAAGAATTTCCGGCTCAAATTACGATTTATTTTCAACAGTGTATGTCTCTAATCCTGGTCTTGATCTCTCCCTTTCCCATTTTCCTGACAGATCTATTATCCATATCCATATCATTCACCCCTCTCGTAATCTATTTCATCCATCTATTACTTTCATCCGCTTTCATTTACAGGTTTATAAAGGCCGCTCATGAATGGCAGAGGCTAGGGACAGTGACATTCCCCAATCAAGCAGAACAATGTCCTACAGACTGACCATATATACATATGATCAGTGTCCGAGCCCCTCTCCACCCAAGCTAGAACCAAGGAGTGCAAGGTAATGGCTGCTGATGACCCAGCAGATAGACCTATAGGCTCCCACAAACCCCGCATCCTTAGCTCACAAGGATGGTGAGGTTGCAGCGACCAAAGGAACTAACGAGTTTGAGCGGGATTCGAACCCCAATCTGGCTTTCACCAGCAAAGGACGTTACCCCATCGGCTACCACAACCCATTTCCTCAAGATTTTCTTCAATAGCTCATTTCTTCCTTCTTTTCTCCCTTTTACGGCCTTAACCTTCTTTCTATCCAAGACTTCATTTGAAAGTGAGGAATTAATATTCTTTTTAAGAGCTTTTACTTAAATCATTTAAAAGCTAATTGAGAAAGATGAAAATAAACAAACAGCTCTATATCGGTAGCTCTTTCAAGCGGAAAATTGTAATAACTTTATTTTTATGGACATTATTAAGAAATTAATAAACCACATTTATGGAATTTTGCACATAAAGAATTTACTAATTCATTAAACATTTTTATTGAAGGCTTTACAAAGAAAA
>NC_090727.1:39624664-39632164 GCF_036898095.1 Palaemon carinicauda
GAACACTACGTACAAGGATAGAGATTTTCTTTCAGAATATATTTCCTTTGTGTCATAAACTAACAATAACAAATTCTTCAAATGCTTTCGACGCTTAGACTTTTTGAGCCCTATTCTATCCCTTAACTTTTTGAGCCCTATTCTATCGCTTAACTTTTTGAGCCCAATTTTATCACTTAACTTTTTGTGCCCTATTCTATCGCTTAACTTTTTGAGCCCTATTTTATCGCTTAACTTTTTGAGCCCTATTTTATCGCTTAATTTTTTGAGCCCTATATTATCGCTTAACTTTTTGAGCCCTATATTGTCAATTAACTTTTTAAGCCCTATTTTATCGCTTAATTTTTTTACCCCTATTTTATCGCTTAACTTTTTGAGCCCTATATTGTCACTTAACTTTTTAAGCCCTATTTTATCGCTTAATTTTTTTACCCCTATTTTATCGCTTAAACTTTTGGGCCCTATTTTATCGCTTAGCGTTTTTAAGCCCTATTTTATCGCTTAACTCTTTGAGCCCTATTTTATCACTTAACTTTTTGAGCCCAATTTTATCGCTTAACTTTTTTTGCCCTTTTTCATCACTTAACTTTTTTACCCCTATTTTATCATTTAAATTTTTGAGCTGTATTTCCTCATTTAACTTTTTGAGCCCTATTTTATCACTTAACAATATTACTGCTATTTTATCGCTTTTTTTACCCCCTGTTTTATCGCTTAACTTTTTGGGCCCTATTTTATCCCTTTTTTTTACCCCTATTTTATCGCTTCACCTTTTGGGCCCTATTTTATCGCTTATCTTTTTTAAGCCCTATTTTATCGCTTAACTCTTTGAGCCCTATTTCATCACTTAACTTTTTGAGCCCATTTTATCGCTTAATTTTTTTTACCCTTATTTTTTCAATTTTTTTAGCCCTATTTCATCACTTAACTTTTTGAGCCCCTAACTTTTATCACTCAACTTTTTGACTCTATTTTATCCTCATTTTTAACTCTTTTGAGCCTCTATTTTTGAGCCCTATTTTATCACTTAACTTTTTTTACTTCTATTTCATTGTTTTTTTTAAACCCTATTTTATCACTTAACATTTTGAGCCCTATTTCATCTCATAAATTGCTGTCAGAAATGCCTTCCTCTTTATTCGTACAAGAAGAACAAAAGCTAAAAAGCAACACAATGGATCCAGAAGATACAAACAGATCCGGCGGAATTGATATAAAAGGATACAAGTTGGGGTATGTCAGGAAATTCCTCTGAAACGAGAATAGGAGAATTTATTCAGCAATTTGTTTGCAAAGGAAGACTGAGAAATTTCAATCGAAGAAGATAAAGGAGATCGTAAATATGTCAAAGGCAAATTTTCTCTTCTGTCTTCTCTATTCCATGTATTTCTCTTTTTTCCTCAACAATTAGAGTTAGTTAAAAAAGAAAAAGAGGAAAAAATCTCTATGCATAAAAGAACTAGTATTTCATAGAATCATCTTGTAATATTTAATTTTTCCTTATTTCCTTTCCATGTTGAAGACCCTGGGCTTGTAGCATCCTGCTTTTCCAACTAGGGTTGTAGCTTAGCAAATAATAATGATAATAATAATAATAATAATAATAATAATAATAATAATAATAATAATAATAATAATAATAATAATAATAATAATAATAATAATAATAATAATAATAATAATAATAATAATAATAATAATAGGTTAATATGATTTAATTGAAAAATTATACTGGGATAAATTGTTTCACTATTACTTAATGGCTGATTTATCTTAATACTGTTAATGTTCTTAAGATACTTCATTTTGATTGTTAATTACTTCTCTTGTAGTTTCCTTATTTTTCCTCACTGGACTATTCTCCCCTGTTGAAGCCTCTGGGCTTATAGCATCCTGTTTTTCCAACGAGGGTTGTAGCTTAGATAATAATAATAATAATAATAATAATAATAATAATAATAATAATAATAATAATAATAATAATAATAATAATAATAATAATAATAAAAGGTAAATAAGATTTAATAATTAAGTGGTAATATATTATAATGATGTTACTGTTCATATTTAATATTAATTGTTAATTAATTTTCTTGTAGTTTCCTTGTTTCCTTTCCTCACTGGGCTATTTTTCCTTGTTGGAGCCTTTGGGCTTATAGCATCCTGTTTTTCCAACTAAGGTTGTAACTGGGGTATGGTCGATTCGCCGTCAGTCGGTTTCGTGGTCAATCACTTTTGCCCCGGCTGAAGTCAATTCGCCGTTCTAATTGCACCCACACTTGATGGAGTCTGTTCGCCGTCAACATAGGAGTTGTTTCGCCCCCGTTATTAAGAAAGGGACCAAGACGTGTGGTTTGTGAAATAATAACAATCATTTCATGACGATGACCAAATCAACTGTAGTCATCGATGGTTTGAAGACAGCTATATGTCATTGAGGTAATTTCAGACACAGAAAACTTTTCTACTTGTTTTCCTTTTTCAATAAAACTGAAATAAGGATGAAATAGGGACTCTTGATATTAGTTATCATTATAATTATAACTTACACAAATAATTCTTATTGTCAGAGATTGGGTAAAGGAGATACATATTGATGTAATAAATTATATTCATGTTATCATTTTATTACAAGATTTTCCTTATTTTGTATGTATGAAACCAAAATAATTTAAAAGCTTATCATCCTATATTCCATTCCTTTAGTCACGTATTGTCCACGACAGCAAATTTCAACTAAACATGTTTCAGACATTAGCACATCAACAACTAATGACTAAACGATTTTTAATTTTCATATAAAGAAAATATACTTATCAGTAATATCTGAATATTTCATTTGCAACATTTCTAAATTCAAAAATTTGGTAATGAACATATCCAAAAATAAAATCCGTGAGAACGAACCTTTTTCAATTTCTGAAACTCGAATCTAGTTACAGATTAGGCATGAAGGGATTATGGTCCCCACCAAGCCTTTCTAAAACAATACAGAATAAAAACGCATTTTTTTTTTGGTTGGGGGGGGGGGACACTAGAAGGCAGCTTTTAATAGCTACCACTTACCTTCGATGTGGAAAGTCTGAATGCATTTAGTTAGATAAAACAGAGAGACCAGAGATGACCAGGCAACTATAGTAAATTTCTATTAGCGATGCAGATTTGCACCGACTCGCAGCGGTGCCATTTTAGCTCGGAAAAGTTTCCTGATCGCTGATTGGTTGGACAAGATAATTCTAACCAACCAACGATCAGGAAACTTTTCCGAGCTAAAAGGGCACCGCTGCGAGTCGGTGCAAATCTGCCTCGATAAAAGAAATGGACTATAGTTAATATTATTATTATTATTATTATTATTATTATTATTATTATTATTATTATTATTTATTATTATTATTATTATTATTATTATTATTATTATTATTATTATGGATCTTACTAAACCCCACACTATCCTTAGCTCACAAGGGCGGTAAGGTTGTCACCACTAATGAAAACTATCAAACTGTGAACGGTATGAACTCCAGACCAACAGACGAAGACTTCATAATCCAGCTATGATGCTGTCAAATGTAATTTTGAAATCCACCACTTAAAATTACAGCTGCATGACGTCATAAAATCGAGAGGAAAGGAACAAAGACATGTAGTGCAAGGATCAGTATGTCTTGGTAATCTTGGGGTAAAAGCATTGTACTAGAACTCAAATAAGATATGTTTAAAGATTGAAGTATTTGTAATAAGAAAACGTAAGAAATAGAAAACAATATGAAATACTACTAAATATTATTATAAAATGCATCCAATATGAAAAATAAATCTTATTAACTGATATGATAGATTGATCTCCAAAATGTGTTTTTCTCTTTTTAAGTATAGAAAAAAAAAATAGTTCAAGGAAAAAAAAACATGAAAAAAATAAGAAATACTACTCAATATTATGATAACTTACTTTCAATAGGAGAACTAAATGAGTCAGAAACATGTGACTGATATGATAGATTGTTCCCCCGCCCCCCAAATAAATTCCTCTATTTTATTTATAGAACAAAAATAGTTTACGTAAAATAAAACCATCTAAGGGTGTTATTACTTTACATAACTATCCCACATTGAATGCACCTTCAACCTCATTTTGATAAAACAAAATTTTTGAGTTTTGATTTTCTCTATCATCGATCATATATTGGCTGAACCTAAAGTCATCATTTCCTAATAAAAGCAGAATTCTAACTATTTATAACTGTGGTGGTGTGGAGTCACAATTAATTTCAAAATGTAGAATTAATGTTGGTGTGCAGAGCTTCAAAACTCTATACAGTGAATATTATTCAGCATAGCTTAAATGTTAAACTGTGATGAGACTCGACAGTATAGGAAAAGTTTATTTATTATTCCCGTGAAATCAGTGATGTATTGATGTATTGTCATGATGTATTACTTTTATGTTTCTATTTTGGGATTTCTCTTCTCTTCTATTCTATTTATATTTGTGTTTTATTTCACATTCATTATCGTATTATATTATTCTAAGTTATATTATATGATTTCATCATCCTCATCATTCCCTATGTCTCTTAACATAAAGCGCCTCGGTTAGATTTCGCCAGTAGTCTCTTGAGCTTTCAATTCTAAAATTATCCATACGTCATTTCCTATTTATATTAAATTACATTATATAATATTATATTATTGTACATTCTCTTGCTACTCAAGCTAGACTAATTTCGAAAAAACCGTTGGTTAATAATGGATGGAGTAGGTTTAATTATTTTCATCAAAGTCAAAAATTCCTTCTGAAATCTCATATTCTATAATTAAATTCTGCTTGAGCCCCTAAAGATTGAAATTAATTCGAACCGTTTTACAAGGCACACACTCATGATTATATATATATATATATATATATATATATATATATATATATATATATATATATATATATATATATATATATATATATACATATATATTTATTTATATGTATATATATATATATATATATATATATATATATATATATATATATAAATATATATATTATTTATGTATATATATACTGCATATATATATATATATATATATATATATATATATATATATATATATATATATATATATATTTATATATATATATATATATATATATATATGTGTGTGTATATATATATATATATATATATATATATATATATATATATATATATATATATATATATATATATATATATATATATATATATATATATATATATATATATATATATATATATATATATATATATATATATATATATATATATATATATATATATATATATATATATATATATATATATATATGATAAGTTTTGCAAATTTTTACGTGTTTTTCATATTCAAATAAGCCATATATATTTTTGATACATTAATGTCTGGATTCTCTTAACAAACTCGGGATCAGAGCCCCAGGCGAAATCACACGAAGACAAGAGCTTGGCTCCGGCCGGGAATCGAACCCTGGTCGGCAAGCTTGTATAGACAGTGGTCAAGTGGCTTAGTCACTGTCTATACAAGCTTGCCGACCAGGGTTCGATTCCCTGCCGGAGCCAAGCTCTTGTCTTTGTGTGATTTCGCCTGGGGCTCTGATCCCGAGGTCGTTAAGAGAATCCAGACATTAATGTATCAAAAAAAATATATATGCTTTATTTGAATATATATATATATATATATATATATATATATATATATATATATATATATATATATATATATATATATATATATATATATATATATATATATATATATATATAGATAAGACGATGTCTTGGTGGCGTTCAAAATTTGAAGATAGCTTCTCTCTGGACAAACTGTCCTACAGAATAACAGGAAAAAATACCTTTGAAATTTTACATCTATTAATTGGTGTCGACAAGTTTTTCGACTTTAGGACTACACACACACACACACACACACACACACACACACACACATATATATATATATATATATATATATATATATATATATATATATATATATATATATATATATATATATATATATATATATATATACATATATATACATATATATACATATACATATATATACACAATATATATACAGTATATATACAGTATATATATATATATATATATATATATATATATATATATATATATATACATATATATGTGTATATATACATATATATATATATATATATATATATATATATATATATATATATATATATATATATATATATATTTATAAACATATATATATATATATATATATATATATATATATATATATATATATATATATATATATATATATATATATATATATATATATATATATATATATACATTTATATGTACATATATATAAGATGTATGACATAATTTATATTTAATGTATATAAGTATATGCATATACCAAACTATACTGTGTTATACAATACTAGAATCAAAGCCAAAATACCATTGGAAAGTTAATTCTAAAACTTTATATATTACATAATATTCATAATCATAATTGAAAATTAATAAATCATGTATAATACATTCTAGTATTAGAATAACAATAAAAAAAAGAAATCCGGTAATATCAATAGATTTTAACATCATTAAACTTTGATATATAACAATATAACACCCATAACCATTCTCATGATAATACCATTGGGACTTATCAGTAAATGCAATATGATTTCTAAGGCCGGAATTCATTGCAAAGCGAGTTCAGAATATGGAAATGTAATCCCATAAGGAATCCATTCTGGAAATCAAGAGAGAGAGAGAGAGAGAGAGAGAGAGAGAGAGAGAGAGAGAGAGAGAGAGAGAGAGAGAGAGAGAGAGAGGAGAGTACGAGAATGTTTGTAGATAGAAAAGGAGTCTAGATTGGTCCTCGTGAATAGAAGTTTGCCCATGCTTGGGTGGAGAGCGCGCTTAGGCGCTGATCATATGGATATATGATTAGTCTCTACTATGAGATTCAGGGTCTCTGTAACACGGTTTTTTGGACTTTGCTCCTTATCAAAGCATCGGGTGTAGCTGAAAGTTGACATATGTATATTTTACAACCACACACAAATTTTGTCAGCACTATCAATAACCTAAACCCGATGGTTTTAATTTTTATAGAGTAAAAATGATCCAGCCGACGCCATGGCCAGTGATACCGAGCCAAGAGTCAAAAACATTCATTACGTAAGCAATGTAAACACCTTTGGACAAAATTTTGCCCCACCCATCCACCAGACACCCATTCACCTTCTTTCATCTGCTCTGAAACCCATAACAGTCAAGAATGGCTAACAGGATTTGGAATTGCCCCCGTGGTTGCAAACCTGCATTTGTCTTACGACTTGCAACTTTATACAGTCATGAGAAAGCCCTTGGCCATATCTATTAATAGCCTGAATAGGTAATTATTCAGTTTCTAGTTTAAATCCAATGTTTATGGTCTGATTTGTATTTAGCGTAACATGATTATAATACTTGTAAT
>NC_090727.1:39637164-39639664 GCF_036898095.1 Palaemon carinicauda
AATATACAAACGTCGTTAGTTCTTTTGATTCTATTACATCGTTCTACGTGACGAGGTTTCCAACGGGACTGAAAATGAAGTAGATCTCTGACCCCAGAAATCTTTCTATTAAATCTTGCGTTGCAAAAATTGTCCCCCCCCCCCCCCAAAAAAAAAAAAAGTAACGTTAAGCAAGTAGAATCGAAAATGGAATTAATGAAATATTATTATTATTATTATTATTATTATTATTATTATTATTATTATTATTATTATTATTATTATTATTATTATTATTATTATTATTATTGGTGTTGTTGTTGTTGTTGTTGTTGTTATTGCTGCTGTTGTTGTTATTATTCTTAGCTAATCTAGAACCCTAATTGGAAAAGCAGGATGCTAAAAGCCCAAGGGCGCCAACAGGGAATATAGCCAGAGAAGAAAGGAAAGAAGGAATCATATAAACTAAATTAGGTAGTAACGAATAATGAATAGAAATTATCTCAAGATAGATAGCATCATCAAAATAGATGTGATATTCCAAATACTTTCTTGGATATTATTTTATTCCTCAAATACTTAGTATTTATCATCATATTTCGCTATTGTGTGTCATTTATTTCTATAACTGGAACATAATAAGTTTTTAATTATCATAAATCTAATTCGGCCTTATTGCTCTATCCTAGTTTTCCATCTAGGGTTGTACCTTACCAAGTAATAATAATAATAATAATAATAATAATAATAATAATAATAATAATAATAATAATAATAATAATAATAATAATAGTAATAATAATAATAATAATGAATGCATGAAGAATGATAATGTACAATTATATGCCAGTATTTCATATAAAAGTAATTTAGCCATCTCTGTAATAATCTGATCCTCTCTCTCTCTCTCTCTCTCTCTCTCTCCTCTCCTCTCTCTCTCTCTCTCTCTCTCTCTCTCTCTCTCTCTCTCTCTCTTTAATTACTCCTCCCTGATACTCCCGAATGAAATGAGTCCTCGTAAGGAAGGTAAATGACACCAGACCCTCCAACCAAGTAGAAATGAATTCAATTGGAATCTGTCTCTCACTTCAACAAGGACTCTGCAAACTGACACTCGCCATTCTTCGGCGTTCACTTCTTCAGGTGAAAATTTGAAAACTGCCGAGGAAATTCAATAGAACTAGAATTGGATGCCCAGGAGTGTCATATGGAGGAGATTTTGGCAGTAGGACTTTCAACAGCCAATAATGGATGTTCTTATTTTATTTATGGACTTCTATTGTTAGTGTATTTCCAATATTAAAATGGCAATGATGTTACGAAGGTAACTTTTTTATAGAGATACAAATCTGTTTCAACTTTTATGACCTGCATGAGAGAGAGAGAGAGAGAGAGAGAGAGAGAGAGAGAGAGAGAGAGAGAGAGAGAGAGAGAGAGAGAGCGCGTTCCATATCTACATACTTCAAAAAACTCATTTAAATTATTCACGTTAATAAGAGGCGTTTAATCAATTATTCAGCCATAGATCTCTCTCTCTCTCTCTCTCTCTCTCTCTCTCTCTCTCTCTCTCTCTCTCTCTCTCTCTCTCTCTCTCTCTCTCTCTCTCTTTGGATATATATATATATATATATATATATATATATATATATATATATATATATATATATATATATATATATATATATATATATATATATATATATATATATATATATATATATATATATATATATATATATATATATATATATATATCTTAAGTTCTAATTGTGCAATGATTTAATTTTGGTTCTTATATTTCACATGAAGTAACCTTTCACAATTTAGAAAATAACAATTAAATTGATATTATTAAATTCCAGGTACACATCTTTAATTATTATTATTATTATTATTATTATTATTATTATTATTATTATTATTATTATCATTATTATTATCATCATCATTATTATTATTATTATTATTATTATTATTATTATTATTATTATTATTAGTATTATTATTATTATTAGTATTATTATTATTATCATTATTGTGATTATTTTTGTAATTATTATTGTAATTATTATTCTTGTTCGTTGACGGCGTTTTATTTTCCTCTGATTTTTCATTAAATTAATCGCATCTCTACCCTGCTTTTTTTTTTTTTTTGTCCAGAAATTAATTAGAAATTATACTCGACTACATTCACATTTCCTACAGTGAATAGTAGCTTTATAAGTCATAATTACACCAATATAAATTATTTCACCATAAATCTGCCCTATTTTTTTCTGTAAAAAAAATCTTGAATTCAAATCTTTCATAATCTAGCTATATGATCTACCAAAATATATCGTCTACTTGTTTATTCATGATTCGCAAAGATATTTCATTTATAATATTCTTTCTATATTCACAAATGTATTGAATCTTCAATGCCCTTAAGAAATTCCCATAATTAATCTATTTAAATATAATACAGTACAATTTCATAATATCAAATTCTATTTGCAGGTAAAGTTTAATTTCATGAACA
>NC_090727.1:39649664-39657164 GCF_036898095.1 Palaemon carinicauda
GGTTGTATTCCTTCATAATAACACTATTTCATTATGAAATCGTTTCAAAGCATATTTCTATTATACATCTTTTATCTTGTTATTAGATGTTTTAACAAGGGTATATAGATATTATAATTATCATTACTTGCTAAGCTACAACCCTAGCTGGAAAATCAGAATGCTATAAGCCCGAAGACTCCAACAGGAAAATAGCCCTGTGAGGGAAGGATATAAGGAAATTACAAAAAAGCAATTAGAAATTAATATAAAATATTTTAAGAACCATAACAACATTAAAACAAATAATCGATAAGTGAAGTGAAAACTTAGAAATCTAAATACGTTCCAAAGAATACTTCAGAGAGACGAAACAACAATCGTAATCGTTCGTAAGGTATGATAACTGGCGCACCTTCCAAACGAAAGCCTTCGTTTATTGGCGTACGAGAACCCTTTGTTCCAATGGCTGCCTTCATCAATGGATGGGTTTTGCAATAAGAGAAAGAGAGATTCGATTTTCTGCTTCAATCAGATTCTGTCTTCGTCCATTAGGTATGCCCAGCCTGGCGAGCTGCTCTCACGTTTATTACCCTCGTCAGCCAGTTGGGCTGACAAGTTCGGGTAATGTGAGACAGCTGGCGATCTGTCAAAACAAAATCATTAGGACGGAAGCCACTAATTGCGAATGGTTTCGCATCTTAAACAATAAGGGATGAGGGAGAATATTGGGTAGTGTCCTTTATATGCTAAACAAGATTACGGCATTCAAAGTAGAAATAGCCATTGCCAGGAAGTTCTCTTAATCCTGAAAAAGACTAGTAATTATTGGAATAATAGAGTACGCGATCCTTTCAAAAATGACGGCTAGACACTTATATAGATAAGCACACACATAGATTCGACACTTCCCACACCCTCCTTTCCACTCAGCTTACCCCTCTCACAAGGTATGACTACTTTCTCTAACCGCTATTCTACAGGCGAGAAGAGGCCGAGTACTTGTATATGTGTATATCTAAAATTCACTAGCTTTTTATTACATAAAGAGATTTTGTCACTGTAGACGCATTTTGCTTGTACAATTCGGCTCTTTTACATAGAATTAAATAGAGAGATCATCCAAATATAATTTACACTTACTAAGAGATAATACATGAATATGGTATTGTGAGTAACTATGAAAAAATGAAGAATATATAAAGCAAGAAGTTTCTTATGAGATAGCTATGTCAGAATTACAATTGAAATATAAACACACAAGAGAGGCACTCAGCAGAGCACAGACCTCCGCTGCGGCAGCTAATTTCTTAACCTCTTGCTTGACATTGATCTTGACCTTTGATCTTAACATATATCAATTGGCAAGGGTTCTCACACATTCAAATATGAACCAAGTTTGAAGTCTCTGTGACAACGATGTCCAAACTTATATCTGATTACGTGAATTGGACATTTTGCTTGGCCGTGACCTTGACCTTTGACATTCCAAAATTTATTCATTTCCAGCTATTTACTTAAAAGTAAATTACTACAAGCTTGATTACTCTGCGATTAAAATTATGGCCAGAAAGTTTTTCACAAACAAACAAGCGAACATACTCAAAACAGGTCGAAAACACAACCTCCTTCCAACTTCGTTCGTGGAGGTAACAAATAATACCTATTTCTAAATGCAGTTGAATCTCTCTCTCTCTCTCTCTCTCTCTCTCTCTCTCTCTCTCTCTCTCTCTCTCTCTCTCTCTAAAACATATATATTCTTATAAATCAGTTGATATTATTACTGCATTAGGACTTGAATAAAATTTCAAATTAGGACTAAACTGTAAATAAAGACATCGATTACTTCTCCGCTTCATGCAAGCAATAAGTATATAATATTATGCGTAGTAATTTCAAGAACAAAAGCTACCTTGAAGGTAAAGCACATTCTAAAGCGCTTTTGAATATTATTATTATTATTGTTATTATTATTATTATTATTATTATTATTATTATTATTATTATTATTATTATTAGCTAGGCTACAACTCTAATTGTTAAAGCAGGATCCTATAAGCCCAAAGGCTCCAACAAAGAAAAATAGCCTAGTGAGTAAATGATAAAGGAAATAGATAAACTACATTAGAAGTAATGAACAATTGAAATACAATATTTTAAGAACAGTAAAAAACATTAAGTCCCGCTCAATGCGAGCGGTTTGAAACCGTTGCGGTTGCGACTGTGCGGTTTAGAAATCAACACGCTGCAGGAAATAAGCGTGCGGCAGAATAACCGGACGGTAGTGATTTGCAAACAGCACTAAAATAGATGTTTCATATATAAACTACAACAGCTTCGAAAAAAAAACAAGAGGAAAAGAAATATGATAGAAAAGTATGTCCGAGTGTACCATATAAACAATTCGAAAATATCAAAAGAATCAACTTTACTAACGACCAAAATAAGTTTTCGAATACACAATCACGACAGTTGCTCGTTACCTCAAAATACTGACAATAAAAAAATGAATACTATTCTTAGCAAACCCCCCCCCCCCCCCCTTCCGAGTAATGTTCGTTAGCTACGGCTTTCATCAAAAACATGAGATGAATTATTTTGCTATTCAGCGAAGGCAGGAGTCTTTATGGAGAAGAATATTGGTCCTCGTTATTTATGGCTGGTCTGTTTCCCTTAACAAAAATAAAGACCTCAACCCTATCATTCAATCGTCTGATGATGAGTTATTCATTCAGTAATAGTTCTTTTATAGAATAGCTAATAACAAAGGCAAATTTGCTATATAGGAAATGTAATTTTAATATATATATATATATATATATATATATATATATATATATATATATATTTGTGTATATATATATATATATATATATATATATATATATATATATATATATATATATATATATATATAAATATATATATATATATATATATATATATATATATATTTATATATATATATATATATATATATATATATATATATATATATATATATCTATATATATATAGTGTTAATCCTACTTTATATACATGAAATGGAAGTTTTATAATGATTATAAAAATAGTCAATTTGGCGCTTTCCTGTCGATTGTAAAATATATCTCGAAAAAATATATAGCAGGATTTCCAGTTAGCATCTAGAAAGAATACTAATTGATTTCACCACTGGAATAGGGATTCCAGGTTCAAACACAGTAGGTCTCTGTCAAATGTTTTACTGGAATCGCAAATCGCTTTATTTATTGCTATGCCTCTCGAAGTGATTTTCATGGCAGTTAGTACCTTTAGTGTCTGCAGCCTTACCATCCTCCTATGCTATGGATGGGAGGTTTGGAGGAGCCTATAGTCTATCTGCTGAGTCATCAGCAGCCATTGCCTGACCCTCCCTGGTCCTAGCTTGGGTGGAGAGGGGGTTTGGGCACTGATCATATGATATATGGTTAGTATCTAGGGCATTCTCCTGTTTGCTAGGGTAATGTCACTGTCCCTTGCTTCTGACAGTCATGAATGGCCTTTAAACTTTTAAACCTTTAAACCACGCGAGATATCCAAAGGCCCTGACCATTGTCCACATCAAGGGAAGATCTTTAAGCTCCTATGTTGAATAAAAGGCGATTAGTATACTATCCAAAATTTTCGATGTTTTTTTTAATATACTCTCTCTCTCTCTCTCTCTCTCTCTCTCTCTCTCTCTCTCTCTCTCTCTCTCTCTCTCTCTCTCTCTCTCTCTCTCTCTCTCTATATATATATATATATATATATATATATATATATATATATATATATATATATATATATATATATATATATATATAATATATATATATATATATATACACACATACATATATATACATATACATATATGTATATATATATATATATATATATATAATATATATATATATATATATATATATATATATATATATATATATGCATATATATATATATATATATATATATATATATATATATATATATGAATTATTTAGTCCATAATAGATTTCATAATTATATATACATACGTAAATATATACATAAATATATACATATATACATACATACATACATATAATATAATTATGTATAGGTTTATATATATATATATATATATATATATATATATATATATATATATATATATATATATATATATAATATATTATATGTATGGATGTATGGATGTATTTATGTATGCATATACATTAGAGGTATGAATCTATCATTGACTAAATAATTCATTGCACTATCCTTCTTAAGAATGTTAAATGTATTATTTTTCCTAGTTAGTGCTAGCATTAAAAAGTTTCTATAAGAAGAGTTTAAATCTCAAAAGAATTAATTACCTGCAATAGTAAGACAGTATTCCTCCTTTATCAAAACCTTTCTGGTTAATCAAAAATAAATAATAATTTTCGTTTCAATATTATTACACAATATTTTTGTTCTGCTAATCAAGGTCTCAATTTTTGTCGAAAGTTTATAAAAAAAAAAAAATTATGTCAGAAATATATTTTCATAATTAGAATTGTATTCAAATGGCCTGTATGTCCCCATTGTGTTATTGAAATTATTATCTATCATTAAGACTAGCAGAATTATTAAAATTACTATTTATCATTAGAATTATTATCAATGATATTATTAGGTCAATAAAATCTTTTAGATTATTAAAGATATCAAGATTATAAATGAGATTATTAAATCCATAGTATTCTTTAAATTATCAAAATAATTAGATCCTTATCATTCTTAAAGATTATCAAAATTATTGAATCCTTATTATTCTTAAAAATATTAAAATTATTGATATTATAATTATATGGAAATGAAATAAGCACTGTATAGATACGCCGGTCATAGCTTTACAATCTTCCTGGAAGTGGAATACGAGTGACATTAATTCCCGAAAAGTCCGAGTGTAATTCCGAGGACTCGTCTGTATAATTAGGAAACTTGGGACTCCGTCCGTATCTCTATTAATTTTTGGTTCATAATGAAGCCGACATAATTTTCATTGAGATTTCTGCATAATTATACCATGAAGCCTTAAAGTTTGGACTTGGTTTTGATTGAGCATAGTACAATTTTTACCTAAAAATGGCACATGCTGACATATTTTTTCTCAATTCAATATCCAGTGAAGACATTAAAAAACTCGTTAGTTCATTTGGTCGCTGCAACCTCACCATCTTTCTGAAGTAAAGAGGTGGAGTTTGGGGGGAGCCTATAGGTCTATCTGCTGAGTCATCAGTAGCCATTGCCAGGTCCTGATAGGTTCTAGATTGATTGCAGAGCGGGTTTAGGCACTGATCAGTCTCTAGGACATTTATCCTACTTGATAGGGCTATATCACCGTCCTTTGCCTCTGGCATTCATGAGCGGCCTTTAATCCTTTAAACTAAATATTTGACCCGTTATAGCTTATGCAAGTTGATGTGAAGAACCTCTTTAAAAAAATTAGTTCCTTTCAGTAGTAAAGTTTTCATTTCAGATGGCAAATGACTACTTGGCATTTAAATTATCCGAATGTTTTACTCTTGTATTTACTACATTTATGAAAAGAATTCCTCTTCCTGAGAAAACCTCAGTTAAATATCATAATAAAAGAATTATTCTAAAAGTTCCTCTAAAAAAATTATTCTAAAAGCTCTTCCATTATATTCCATAAATTTTCCTTGAAGACATTAAAGCTAAAGAGAGAAATAGTTAATGGAAAGAGAAGTAACATAAATGCTGACATTTAGATCTTCTTGGGTGAGTAGACTTTAATTGCTAATTCATACCTTCGTATTTACACTACACTTGCAGTCTCTACTTGGTGGTAATTGATGACTACACTCGTATATGGAAGAGTGCGGCAAGTCTTAGGCCTTTGATCAAAGGGAGTAACTACTTCTAATTGGCGACTGGCAAGTGTTGATTGGGCTTGATTGATTTTGGGGTCTAATTTTGGTGGTGTAAATAGTACTCATTATTGCATTACATTAGATACGCACACATGCACACACATAAACACACACATACACAAATAGGGTAAAAATTACGGTCGCCTGTATTTTACTGAAATACGCCTGAAAGCTATATTTTCACAAAGAGTTTCTGATTGAAATTACTTTGTCTTTTCAACTGTTTGAGGAAATCTTAGATATGTTTATCTAAATAACTGTAACATTCAGATAAAAAAACAAATAAAACAATACTAATTCGCAGTTTAATAGTTTAAGTTTTTTTTTATAAAACATAAAAGTATAATTTACATCAATATCTTCCAGAACATAGTCCTCATAATCTTCTTCACTTATATTGCCCAATATATGGCTAATCTATTTGTCTCAGTTTCTATCTCTGGTATTTGAACTTCAGTTCCTTCTATGTATTTAAATTGTCTGATGTTGTTGAAGTATCATAGAAAAAAAATACCTATACAAATTTTTATCATATTCCTTAATCATAATTTCATGCAGCATTGTCTGCATTCAAGGAATTATTAGAAATTAAAAACGCATTTTAATTTATTTGCATTCTTTGATTGCATGTAATTACTTCCCAGAAACAAATATAGTTGAATTAATTTTCATGTTACAAGTAAGCTGTTGTTGTTTTTATGACCATTCTAAATTTTACTTGTTTACAATATGAGCAGCTTGCTATATATTATTCTATTTTCTTTACCCAGGAACATGATTATGAACACAGAAATTTTTGAAATGTTGTTGTTTATTGGTGAAGGAGATAAGTATAAGAATGTATGCTGTTGTCGTAATTTTCAGTTCCTTATTATTATTATTATTATTATTATTATTATTAATATTAGTAGTAGTAGTAGTAGTAGTAGTAGTAGTAGTAGTAGTAGTAGTAGTAGTAGTAGTAGTAGTAGTAGTATTACAACCCTAGTTGGAAAGCAGGCTACTACAAGCCCAAGGACTTCAAGGAAAATGAACAATATTATTACGACAGATTAATATTGCATTTTTCTTAGCAAATTTGCAAGTTTTATCTACAAAGTAAAATCTAATGTTTTTTTTTTTCAGCTTGATCTTCGCAAACTTTAAGATTATATTAATATCAACTTTTTGTTGTTTAAGGTAATATCAATCTCTCCCGGTATGATATAAAACAAAATTTTAATTTATATGATAATCTTTTTTGTAAAAATCAATTACAATCTCAAGATATTGTAGTATTTATATTTTATTAAAAAGTTTTTAAAATTTCTTTATATTGTCTTATTTCTTTGTTTCTATTTAGCCACCTGAGTACAATAACGCTTTATCAATTTAATGAAAGGAACAATATATTTTAGTGTTTACGTCATATTCGGTTTAAAAAAAAAAAACGTTTTTCAATATTTTCATAAAAGAGAGAAATGTTATGCACATTATCGTAGGAAATTAACTTTCAGAATATAAAGATGAAAAATCAATATCTAAAAGCATAAAATCCTTCGACAATTTCCCAAGGACGTTAAGGGATTTTTCATGAACAAGTTCATTATTACTCCCCATT
>NC_090727.1:39667164-39670307 GCF_036898095.1 Palaemon carinicauda
TTTGTACCGGAAATATTTCTTAATGTTGTTATTATTCTTAAAATATTTTGTTTTTTCATGTTTTCTTTCCTCACTGGGCCTTATATATTAGTACTTGCAGATTAGGAAATAATAATAATAATAATAATAATAATAATAATAATAATAATAATAATAATAATAATAATAATAATAATAATAATAATAATAATAATAATAATAATAATAATAATAATAATAATAATAATAATTATATGGTTATTGTATTACAGAACTTTGGTTGTAATAGAAATAAGTTGGACCTATGCACATTCTGTTTGCAGACCTCTGACCTAATTTTAAATCTTCCCCAAGTTACATTCATTTGCTTGAAATAATACCTAACCCCTTCATATAATCTTAAATGCACTCTGAGAATCTTCAGTCATCGTTCAGAATTTATAATCCATAATAAAGAAATTTCCATTATATATCTGAGTCACTGAACTGTCCTTATGAATGAGTATTTGATTCTTTAATTATTATCATTATTATTATTATTATTATTAGTAGTAGTAGTAGTAGTAGTAGTAGTAGTAGTAGTAGTAGTAGTAGTAGTAGTAGTAGTAAAGGCTAAGCTACAACCCTAGTTGAAAAAGCAGAATTCTATAATCGCTACGGATCCAACAAGGAAAAATAGCCCAATGAAGAAAGGAAATAGGGAATTAAACAAACTAGATGAGAAGTTATAAAAAATTGAAATATTTTGAGAACAGTAACATGAAAACAATTTTCATATATAAATCATAAAAAGACTTATGTCAGCCTGTTCAACATAAAAACATTTTATCTTTTGAAGTTCAAATTACCGTATTATTTTGTGTGCGTTTTCTTCCATTTAAAGGTTTAAAGGGCCGGTCATGAATGGCACAGGCAAGGACAGTGACATTGCCATATCAAGAAGGACAATGCCCTAAAGACTAACCATATTACATATGATCAGCACTCAAGCCCCCTCTGTGCCAAAGTTAGGCCCAAAGAGGGCTAGGGAATGGCTGCTGATAACTCAGCATATAGACCAATAGGCTCCACCAAACCACCCTCCCCCCTTCCTCCAAAGGAACCAACGATCTTTAGCGGGACTCGAACCTCAGTGTGGCAATCACCAGGCAAGGACGCTACCACCCGGCCACCACAACACCCTCCTTTTTATTCACATCTCCACAATTTAACCGATTCCTCGATCCTTACACATTTATCAAATACATATATAATTCCTTATATGTGAACTTCTCTTTTTCTTTTTCACTCAACACGAATGAAGGAATATTGGCAGCCATTAAAACATATGAATGGGTTATGAAATATATTATTCAAAAGATTAATATATTTACGGTAGTACATTTGAAAGAATACAGGAGATTAACAATTCTTATTCTAAAGACTAAAATTAACCATTTTCAGAGTAATAGTTTGGACAAATACTATTAGCAAAAGCAGATATGAAAAAGAATGAAGACATTACACGCACATACGCACAAACACTTAAATGGAGAAATGTCCGTGACGGTATGTAATTGGGGGCGAACTGTCATTGGCTACTAATTGCTATTGGCGGAATGTTGGCGAATTGTTGATGGCAAATTGTCCGTATCCAATTACTACCAATACCATTAAAAGCAGTATATCTTCTTATTTACCCATGAGACGTTATACAAAGGTTACACTTTATTATTATTATTATTATTATTATTATTATTATTATTATTATTATTATTATTATTACTTGCTAATCTACAAACCTTAGTTGGAAAAGCAGGATGCTATAAGCATATGGGCTCCAAAAGGGAAAATAGCACAGTGAGGAAAGGTAACAAGGAAAAATTAAATATTTAGGAAGAGTAACATTAAAAAAAAATATTTCCTATATAAACTATATAAAACTTTAACAAAACAAAACGAAGAGAAATTAGATAGGATAGCGTGCCCAAGTGTACCCTTAAGCAAGAGAACTCTAACCCAAGAAAGTGGAAAACCATGTACAGAGGCTATGGCACTACCCAAGACTAGAGAACAATGGTTTGATTTTGGAGTGTCCTTCTCTTAGAAGAGCTGCTTACTATAGCTAAAGAGTCTCTTCTACACTTACCAAGAGCAAAGTAACCACTGAACAATTACATTGGAGTAGTTAACCCCTTCAGTGAGGAAGAATTGTTTGGTAATATCAGTGTTGTCAGGTGTATGAGGATAGAGGAGAATCTGTGAGGAATAGGCCAGTCTATTCGGTGTATGTGGAGGCAAAGGGAAAATGATCCAATGTAGTACTGTTTGGGCAGTCAAAGGACCTCATAACTCTCTAGCGGTAGTATATCAACGGGTGACTGGTGCCCTGTGGCCAACCTACTACCTATAATCTATACTAAATGGAAATTTTTATTTGGAGATAAAGTTTCTTGACGAAGCTGTGGAGTCTTTAATACCCTGACTAACATACGTTATGGAATCCCCTAAATAATTTGTTTTTATTTGAATGTATTGATATGATTAGTATACTTCTATATATAGCAAAAATCTCATCTTTAAACTTTACATACTTTAAAAATATACTTATACTCTACTCTAATTTTGCTACGAAAAATTATTCTTTTGAGATGAAATACTGTAAATAATGAATGCTAAAAAGCTCTATATTTTTCAATTTAACTAATTTAAAAGTATCGTTTCAAGATAAAATGTCAATTAACTTTTTAAACGTCAGTATTATCTAATTCTGACGATCATTCTTCCTCTATGTCTCGCATCTTTTCGATATTAATTCTTGGCTCCATCTAGCCTTAATGGAAGGTCCACTGACACATTATTCGCAAAGAATTTTTTTTTTTTTTTTTTTTTTGCAAGTGCTTTCAACGTTGACGTCAAGTAAAGTGTGACGCGTATCAAGTCTGATAAAAGAGGGGAGACGAAAATGTGAAACATTGATGTGAAGTTAGGTGAAAATATAAGAAACTGGGATCAAGAGGTGGAGAGATGAGCAGCTTCCATTGGTGATGGAGGACAAAAAAAAAGAAAGAAAAAAGGATAATTAGGTGTCTGATCCGGACGAAGATTGGAGAAGACAAAGGCTAAGAGTTATTTCCCGCTGAGAAAAGGTGGCAGAAAATATTTTTCAAGTAAACTTTTTAAAA
>NC_090727.1:39678307-39680807 GCF_036898095.1 Palaemon carinicauda
AATATATATATATATATATATATATATATATATATATATATATATATATATATATATACATATATATACATATATATGAATATATATATATATATATATATATATATATATATATATATATATATATATATATATATATATATACAGTTATATATTTAAGTATTTATGACACAAGGTGGAAGGAGAAAAAAATTTACTAGAGAAATAAAACTATATTTGCACATATTCACACGAACACAATCATATACACTTACAGAGATGCATTAAGTATGATGTATTTTGAGAAATTTTAAATTCATGATGTCATATTTAGCTGTTATGCAGTTTGACTATTCTATAATTTGGATATATGTTTTCTTGATAAAAGATTTTATAATTCATAGTTTTATGACTGTGTTTCGTAACGTCATTAAAATTCAATGTTTATGGCACTCATCATAACGGCTAAAGCCATTTACTTTTATTTAAAAATAATCGCTATACTTTTTTCAATAGTAATAGTATATGGCAATTACTGTAATTTTAACTGTTACAATAGTAATGATAATAATGATGATAATAAAGTAATAATTACAATGATAGCCATTTAAAAATGTATTGATAACCATAATAACTAAAACAATAATAATATTGCTAAGGATGATATTAAAGAAAAGTCTTGAATTTTTTTATCAGTAATAATGATATGGCAATAATTCTAATTTCAACTTACAATAGTAATGATAATAATGATAATAATAAAGTATTAACTAAAATGATAACCATTTAAAAAAATCCAATAACTATAATAATTATAGCTAATGATGATATTAAAAAAAAGTCTTAAATTTTTCTCCTAATCTTCTGCCATACTGATTTTCCGGCTTTTAGTCCCACAGAATATTTCTCCAAAGTCTCGAAACTTGATGAATAAAGGACTTTTTTTTTTTTTTTTTTTTTTTTTGCACCACCGCTCAGGAAGAGAAGGAAAATATCCCTAACAAAGCAAGCCACTTAGATATGCAAATTCTGATTACTCCTATTTTTAACATGACAGCCTGAGACCAATGATGCAATTTACATTTTTTTTTTTAATATTTTTTCCTTTTTTCCTAGGTTCTTTTTCTTTGGTAGTTTTTGTTACGTAAATCTGTTCTAGTTCACTGAAATTTAATGTATACTCGGACATAGACAGTTTATATACACACACACACACACACACACACATATATATATATATATATATATATATATATATATATATATATATATATATATATATATATATATATATACGTATATATGTAAATATATGTGTATACATACACACACAGGCGCACACACACACACACACACACACACACACACATATATATATATATATATATATATATATATATATATATATATATATATATATATATATATATATATATATATATTATCTAAATCATTCACATGAATTGATATTTAACAAATTGTATTAAAGAGTGCAAACCTCCGCCATGGCAGCTTATTTCTCGAAACCAGCTTGCCTTTCCCAGAAATAATTTAGACCGTCAGTGTATTTGAGGTTTGTGTGACAACCATGTGCTAACTGGTGGTTGGAGTTAGGTTTAATCTTTGAAGGTTTGACTACTTCCTAAGTAAAATTGTAGCCAGGAAGTTGTTCACAAACAAACAAACAGACAGACAAACGGACAAACAGAAAAAAAGGGTGGAAAACATAACCTCCTCCCAACTTTGCTGAAGAAGGAAACATTTTTTTCGCCCATTTCACGTTTTGGTACGGAAAGATGAATAATATTAAAAGAGCATTAGAGAAATATAGATAAGTGTACTCAAATAAGATTAGGAGGGAAATTAAGTATACCAGGGAATGGAAGATACAAATCCTACTCAGTAAGATGTAATGGAATTGGAAAACGAAGAAGAAAAGATCCAAAATATGTTTTTAA
Organism: Palaemon carinicauda; assembly: GCF_036898095.1. Lineage (NCBI taxonomy): Eukaryota > Metazoa > Arthropoda > Malacostraca > Decapoda > Palaemonidae > Palaemon > Palaemon carinicauda. The sequence goes on from NC_090727.1 coordinate 39,680,245, forward strand.
GCAGATCTTAAACATATCCAGAAGATAAGATTACTGGTTGAAGTAAAAATATTAGCGTTGCTCTTTCCTTCACGATTTTTCTTCTCTAAAATCGACCCACTTAAAACAAAGAAGCCTTTCAATAAATGTGCAGGTTTTAAAATCCTTTGTACGTAAACATTATTATGTTTGCTTTCAATATCCCTGAGTTAGGCCCGTGTGTGGACAAATGAGAGGAGGAGGGAAGGATTTATTGAGCCAGGTCGATAAACTTTGGAACAACAAGAGCCTATAAAAGCTATTTTACTTCATAACAAAGGAGAATGAGAGAGAGAGAGAGAGAGAGAGAGAGAGAGAGAGAGAGAGAGAGAGAGAGAGAGAGAGAGAGAGAGAGAGAGAGATAGAGAGAGAGTAAATTAACAATAAAGTCAATATCGACAACTTAATGTCTTTGAAACTAATACATTATTCTGATTATATGTGTAAATAACCTATCTGAATATAAGCAAGACTTTTTTTTATCTCTGAAAGAAATTCAACTATTCATATGAACAAATTTTTTAATTTAATTCAATCTGGAAATG
>NC_090727.1:39690807-39696206 GCF_036898095.1 Palaemon carinicauda
TTACATTAAATCTGACTTTGCAATTCCTTTCATGAATTAAGCATCTACTTTACAATTATATATTCACTTACTCCTATGCCAGCAAAGGGCATAATTCCTTTAAGTAGATTGTAATATATTGTTGATATTAAGTAATTTATTAAATAAGCATAAAATGGTAAATAGAATGAAATCTGTTTATTCTAAGAAAAGATTGAAGACAAATGCAGGAAAGATAACTTATTTTCGTAAACATTATATTCGTCTGATAAATGGAACATATTAATATAGAATGTATACGTTGTAGCTTTGGCCTAGATGATACCATGTTAGCATAAACTCAAACCATTTATCTTTCCTGATTTTGATCGCACTTTCTTCTCGGTACTTTAAGAGTCACTGGGTATTCTTTACCCATGTTTTTACATTGTTGTGACGAATTGAGGAAATGATATCCCGCATAATTGGTAGGTCATGTTTTGTTCAAAAACATTCTACTTTATTCAATGCTCTAAAGCGTGTATAAAAACTAGAGGTTTCCATCACGATATAAAACATAATAATTACATTTAGGTTTAAATGCTTTTAGAATGAAGAACGGTAATAATCAGTATTGTAATTAACAGAACGTATAATTGGTGTTACTATCGTCATCATTATGATAGAGGAGTGATACAGCTATTGTAGTGAATGCATAAAGGATTCTACGTCTCCATAGATAACTTACACAACCGTAAAATGATTTTTTTTTTAAACTGATTAGCATATGTGTTAGTTTCTATAAATTAACATTGTATGAAATTATATTCTGGAAACAACACCAAAAAAGTATTTTCAAATTGTCTTCAATACATCTGTCACTTCCCAGTATTAGATAACTCAGTTTAATTACATTTCCTCATAGAATATTTGTCAGTCAGTCTCTTCATTGGGAATATATATTTAGTATTTTTTGTATTTCCTATTCTAAATTATCATGATTATATGCGTCATTATTATTTCCTCTGATTTCAACTCTCTCTCTCTCTCTCTCTCTCTCTCTCTCTCTCTCTCTCTCTCTCTCTCTCTCTCTCTCTCTCTCTCTCTCTCCTCTCTCTCTCTCTCTCTCTCTCTCTCTCTCTCTCCTAAAGACAATGCCATAGCTCATACTTTTCAATCGTCTCCCTTGCTCTCTTCCTTGTCCACTCTTTTTCAAGTTTACAAGATCCCCAACAACCTCCCATAAACCTAGATGTTTATTAATAGAAAGTTTATAAATTTCTTCCCTTGGCTCTACATGATGTAAGGAAATTCCTAACTTTCCCAATATTGACTTAAACAGTTTACAATAGGATACTTGGCTATCTTTATCAACAGGTACTTTCATGTTAGTTCATTTATAAGTGAAGCTCCAGAAATCTTAGCACATATAAGGTTAAAAAATTCTGAAGTAAGAGTATTTTGCCCAGGTAAAAATTACGTCAAATACTTGTATTAGCTTTCAAGAAAAATCCAAATTGCGATTCGAGTAAACTAGAAATTGTCTTTTGATTCCATTCTATTCTCATGATCATGTAGAGGAAATATCACCCGATATTATCAAACTGCTGGGAAAAAGAACCAATTATTAATTCTTTATGATTTGAGTAAAGAAAATTAATTCTTCCTTTTTATTACCCGCCAAAATGGTAAACTGTATCTAAATGAAAGGTAAGCATCTAAAAGTAAGTAAAATATGGGTAGCGAATTCCGCAGACTTTTGACGGTTTGTCTTGCAGATCCTTCGGTAACATATTTGGCATGATTACATTTGCCAATGCCTGTGCCATTAAAATTCATTTGGGGTAAGGGTGAGGGGTGCTGGTATTAATAAAACATAAGGGATTTTCTGGCATAAAAAATAACACACACTTCCGGGTATTAAAGAGAAGCCATAAAAATTATTCCATAAAGTTATGTTGAGGTATTAGGGTATTTACTTCCATGAAACGTGAGATTGTAAAAAAAAAAAAAAAAAAAAAAAAAAATAGTTAGCTGCTATTACGTTGAGCCTTCAAAATAGTCTTTTTCCATAGAAGTGGGATTTCATCTGAAATTCTCTAATTTATAATAAAGGGTTACACTGAGTTATATGTGTTTTCTTTCGAAAATCTAATATCTTTTAACAGAAACAATCATATGTACATAATAAGACAAGTGCAACCCTAAACACGCTTACCGAGGTATACACATACATCCACACACACACACACACACACACACACACACACACACACACACACACACACATATATATATATATATATATATATATATATATATATATATATATATATATGTATATATATATATATATATATATATATATATATATATATATATATATATATATATATATATATATATATATATATATATATGTAGACGTATGCAAGTATGTATGTTTGTATGCATTAATGTATTTACATTAACACACATATCTTGAATACAATATTATTTCCATTTCCATTTATATATATATATATATATATATATATATATATATATATATATATATATATATATATATATATATATATATATATATATATATATATATATATATATATATATATATATATATATATATACATATATGCGTACATTAATCTCAGTATACATATATGTAGGTATATATGGATATGTATGTACATATACACACGCACACGCACACACACATCTATATATATATATATATATATATATATATATATATATATATATATATATATATATATATATAGATAGATAGATAGATAGATAGATAGATATAGATATAGATATAGATATATATGTATGTATATATATATATATATATATATATATATATATATATATATATATATATATATATATATATATATATATATATATATATATATATATATATATATATATATATATATATGCGTGTGTGTGAGTGTGAGTATACTGTATGTGTTTGTGAGTGTGTGCCTGTGTAAACAGTATTCATTGTTAAGATTAAATGAATACGTACTTCATAAATTCATATATTTCGTTAATGAATATGGCATTATTTACATAGTAAGAAATGTAGAGAATTCTCAGAAACAATTTCTTTAATTGGAGAATTTTTCTTTTATTATTTACATCACAACTTCAGACTCACAAAATTGAGATTCGTTGAAGCCAGAAAACCAAGACGCATTCGTTGTTTCTTTATTTTTATTTTTTATTTTCGTTTTTAATACCCAGAGGGCATTGGTTCTCTGACTATGAAGGACGGGGGCCTTTTGTTTTACTTTATATTTCTACCATCACCGATTTAAAAGATTTTTATCTTTACTTTTATATTTTTTTGACTAAAGCGTTGTTATCATTTTAATTAATAATTTGCTTTCAAGAACTTGTGTTAGCATTCTAGTAAGAGAAGACTTGGTGATTGCATTTTTGTTTTACTTCTTTTTGTATTAGAAAATCCTGGTTACAAACATTTTTTTTATTAATATTATAAATGAAAATATTTCTAACGACGATACTAGATATTGAAATAGAAATACAAGATGAAAAATTGAATATAGTCAAGGTTCTATTAGGAAATTTAAGAGGAGAATCGAATGCTGAAGATCAAACAAGAGAACAGATTATTTACGTTACGATAAAGAATGATTATATCAACTTACTAGGATCGCATTATCAATAGGCAGATCAGATATGTAGTCAAAAATAGAGTTAAGATTTCAGTGCTAAAATTATTAGAGAAAGTATATATATATATATATATATATATATATATATATATATATATATATGTATATATATATATATATATATATATATATATATATATATATATATATATATATGTATGTATATATAAATATATATATACATATATATATGTATATATATATATATATATATATATATATATATATATATATATATATATATATATATATATATGTATGTATATATAATATATATATATATATATATATATATAATATATATATATATATATATATATATATATATATATATATATATATGTGTGTGTGTGTGTGTGTGTGTACATATATATATATATATATATATATATATATATATATATATATATATATATATATATATATATATATATATATATATATACATATATATACATATATATATATATATATATATATATATATATATATATATATATATATATATATACATATATATATATATATATATATATATATATACACACACACATATATATATATATATATATATATATATATATATATATATATATATATATATATATAATATATATATATATATATATATATATATATATATATATATATAGATATATATATATATATATATATATATATATATATATATATATATATATATATATATATATATATATATGTGTGTAATACATTAAAATAAAATAAAGGAATCTTAATTGCTTGAAACATATGGACATAAGCCGCTAAACTAGTCAGTTAGATTTGAATAATTTAGCTTTAACAACGAAAAACAGAATGAAGGATATAGAGTTTTTCCTTAATTGGTTCTATATAAAAAAGGTTAGCTAAAAAGGTTGCACTACCTTTAGTCTGTAAGTGACAAATGCACAATGTTTAACTAAAATATAAACCTTTAAGTATAATGACAAGGAGTGCAGGTTTTGGGATAGCTTACAATATTTGTTCCCGAGTATTTATATAAAATCGGAAATTCATATAAATTCATGTAAAACCTAAGATACAGCTTTTAGTCAGCTATCAATACTCTGAGGTGAAACTCGTCGAATCTTTCATATTTATACGAAGAATATAAACAATTATCTTTTATATTAAAACAGACAATTTCTGCTCTCTCTCTCTCTCTCTCTCTCTCTCTCTCTCTCTCTCTCTCTCTCTCTCTCTCTCTCTCTCTCTCTCTCTTCGAAGCCCAACACGAGAACACCCCACTTATTCTTCTCCGGAAAGCATTCACACGTCCGCCCCATTTTTTCATAGCTCACATTTCGATGACAGAGATGTAAAAGAATGAACTGGTGGCGATTCTTTTACACTCGCCTGACACACGTGACAATGGGAGAGACGGAATTGTGGAATGGGAAAAGTTTGGAAAAGGTACAGAGTGCCATGGGATTTTTTGAGAGGGCATCGTGGTTCATAAGTAATGGCAAATGGATTCCATTTCTTCTGTTCTATGTTTCCATTATGAATGAATGTAGGAATCCATTGTTCTAGTATTTGTTTCCACTTGTATTTCGGGTAAATTAATTCTATATATTATCTGAGAACCTAAGGCTTTTGGTATGAAAATTATGCCGACTTCCTGGATGTGGAAGTATATCCTTTTTATTGCTACTTTTATGGCATTGATTCAGTGTCTTCTATGTCCTCTAATCTTTATTTCTTAATATT
>NC_090727.1:39696706-39711706 GCF_036898095.1 Palaemon carinicauda
AGGGCAAGCCCTTAAGCCCCAGGGACGACCAAATCTGTAAAAGATCATCACTGGATAAGGCATTATTATCAATAACCTCCCCCGGAGGAGGAGGGGGAACCGCCTCGCTATGGGAGGCGACGCCCTCTCCCCCACCGAAGGTAGGGAAACAGAACAAGGGCTTGCGCTCCCACTCGGACGACTCTCCTTAGGAGGCGGACGAGGGGGAGCTTCGGAGGAGGTTTGGGCGGCGGAAGAAGAGTCCCGAGAACCTTCCTCCTTCAAGGCTAACCCCGGAGGAGAACGGTCTCTCTTGGACTTCTTCTTACGCCGACGGCCAAACCTCTCCCACTGGGAGGCAGACCACTCCCTGCACTCACGGCACATGTTATCCTGGTCGCACCGTCGGCCCCGACATTGAGGGCAGAGGGTGTGTGGATCCGTAATAACGTCCGACATGAAAGTCCCACAAGGACGGCCGGCAACTCCAGGGCATGTACGCATAGTGAAGAAAATAACTGAAGGTCAACTTCCAACCAAACACACACGCTGAAAAGAAAAAGCAGAAAATTACAGGCTGTCACGAAGGCGATGAGCAGACACGTCTGATCACCGCCGAGCCAAAAGTGAAGTGAAGCAAGTCACCGGTGTGTGGAGGGGGGAGGGGTAGCAAGCTACCCTTCCCCACCCCCCGCTAACTAGCGCGGGGGTAATTAACCCTCGTTAAAAACTATTGGCTCGTCATTTCAGCTGTGCTAAAAGTAATACCCTTTGTAAATAGCGTGGTTTGTATTTCGGTTACGGAACAACTGACACTTAAGGGACTTACCCACATTGTGGAGTAAGCCCTTTTGCCCCGAAGGGACCGGTGCTCGTTGGAAACGAGGTACAGTACGTTAGCGCCCACTGCGCATCTGCGTCCAGGAGAAGGTCTGGCAGGAGGATCCTCTGCGGGGAAGGTGAAGATGAAGACGACCACAGGCAGGAGCACCATCATCAGACCTCCGAAGAGGAGTCTCTGGAGTAAACTCCCCTAAGGGGGAGAAGCACTTGCAGGAGAGACCGTGGCATCAGCTGCCCCCGAAGGGGACTGAGCCCTCAGCAACAACAGCAGGAGACCTCCGAAGAGGAGTCTCTGTGGTGAACTTTCCCCCCCGGGGAAGAAACACTCGCAGGAGAGACCGTAGGGCTCAGCTGCCCCCGAAGGGGACTGAGCCTTCAGCAACAACAGCAGAAGGAGTCCTCCGAAGAGGAGTCTCTATGAATGTCCTCTCTCGCGAACGAGAGAGGAATACTTCGTAGAAGAGACTGAAGATGGACCCCATAGGGCCGAAGGGTCAGCCAGTGACCTAGGAGCCAACCTCCGAAGAGGCGCTCCTGCAGCTGCTCAGCCCCTTGAGCGTAGCTGCAGTTGAGACCGCTCAGCACCAAGAGCATAGTCGCACAAAAACTACGGTCCAAGAATGTAACCTCTCAGCCCCTTGAGCAAGGTTACAAAAGCGGTCGCTCAGCACCAAGAGCAAAACCGCTGGAGGACCAGGAACATATCATAATTATTAATGGTAAGAGAAGTTTCCCCCGAAAGGGAAAGTAACTCAAACCTGGGCAGGGAACCTCCCTCGGAAGGTAAGTTACCCACCCAAGGTGGCGAACCTCCTGAGAGTTCTAAGATGAACTGAAGAGCTGTCGGTTGTCTCGGGAAAACTTCCAGGAGAAGGAGACACGCCCCTGACGAAGTCCTATAGAGGAGGCAGCAACAGCCGACTCCCCGAGTCCCAACAAGACAGCTCTGCTTCGTTATCACATTAGGCAAACGGAAAACAGATCGTTAACTGTGAAAATAAAAAGTAATTAGTTAACATTCATTCCCCGGGAAGATTAAGAAGAGGAAACCCGAGGGAAAAGAACATGACAAATTCGAAGATAATTTGTATTTTTCCTAACCATACAAACCTTAGCTATTTACAAAGGGTTATTACTTTTAGCGTAGCTGAAATGGCGAGCCATTAGAATTTAACGAGGGTGTATTACCCCCACGCTAGTTAGCGGGGGGGTAGGGGAGTGGTAGCTAGCTACCCCTCCTCCCCCTCACACACACGTGAATACTCACTTTCACTTAGAGGTAGGACTTGTCTTGGGGGACAGGGCTGGCGGGCAAATATGTGTAAATAGCTAAGGTTTGTATGGTTAGGAAAAATACAAATTATCTTCGAATTTGTCATTTGTTCCGTAACCGAAATACAAACCACGCTATTTACAAAGGGTGACTTATCCCTTAGGAAGGGTGGAAAGTCCCCAGCCATACTGGCTTTGGCTTTACCCGGGGACTCAGAATCCGAGTGAGTTGCACTCGAGAAAAGGAGTCCCTGCACCTCACAAGTTCCTTGCTCCGCAAGGAACCATGTGGCCTACGTAAGCTTGTGTGTGAAGGAAGAAGTGTGACCCGTCTTAGGCAGTTGACCTGGAGTTCCAGAAGGAACTCTGGGTTAGGACGTTCCCAATACCACCTCGTCAGGGTATGGGGGACGCGACAGTATTGACTCAATACTCGGAACACAAGGAAGCATGGTTTACCTGCAGAGGTTCGAGGTCAGCTATGCAGAGACCAGGATGCTGCTTCCCCGTAGAGGGGATGATGAAGAAAGAAGTAAGAGCCAGACATACTTCTTTCGTTCATGCAGACTAAAACCTGATAACAATGCCCTCAACCTTCTGCTACCTGTCCAAAAAGGAGCCTGAGGTTAGACCAGCTGTTGTGTAGCCACCACAGAGCGATAGAAAACGTATCGAGACTCCTGTGGGTCACGCCCTGCAGGAAGCGGGCTGCGAAGGTCATCAGACGCTTCCAGACTCCAGCTTGTAGCACCTGCGTCACAGAGTAGTATTACTCGAAGGCGAGGGACGTTGCGATGTATCCAACATCGTGCTGTAGGGCGACGTGACGGGGGAGGGTCTGAAGACAGGTCGAGATGAATGTCCTTGAGTCCGGGCTGAAGAGGTATACTGGTGACTCTCCCCCCATGTCCTCCTTGTGTTCCCAAATCGGCTGCAACTGAGGCCAAACTGCAGCTGTTCCCAGCGCTAACCTCTCGATTCCTTACTGGCAAGAAAGAGAAGGTCTTGGGACATCACACACAGAATGGAGACTCGAAATCTTGAATGAATCGGACCGAAGGGTCGGGACCCTCAGATTCTGAGTCTAGCCAACAACTCAGGAGCGAGCCTGAATGTTGCCTTCCCCTCTTCCTTAGAAAGGGGGGGAGTAGTAAGAGACCAAGAAGATTGCTTACACACTGGCCGTGGCCAGAGTGAGCAGAAGACCCAAGGCGGAATACAATCCGAGGCCTGTCGTAAAAGGGTCTTGAGAAGATCTCTTAAAGGACTAAAAGTCCGAGCCATGCTCCAAGTTGGAGGTCTTCCTCCGACTAGGGCAGGGACGATCGTAGCTTCGCATGAGCGAGGATAGATCCAGCGGGCAGGAAAAAGTTATTCCTTTAAGCCTGAAGGTCAGGGAAAGGCTGAGCGACAGGCTTCATTGCCGAGAGCGGAAAGGAGTTTCCTCCCGCCGAAAGGCAATAAGACCGTTATTGCTGGAGAAGAGGCCTCACGGGAAGAGGTATATCTCCCACGGCACCCACCACCTTAGACTCTTCACTTTGCCTGGGAGACCCCTGTGGATGACTATCGCAGATGACGCGACCTCCGTACCGCGACTGTAGCGGGTTGTCTCTTCTAGAGGAGGAAGCGTAGTGTCTCCAGGCATGAAGCCGAAGCGACGCCCCGGTTCGGGAGAGATGTCGCAGTGTGGTTGCTTGAGTAGTCTACGCCGTGGGAGAAGCTCTTCCGGGAGTTCCGTCAGGGGAAGCAGAGGGTCCAGAAACCGTTCTGCGCATAGTCCCAGTGGAGCTCTCCCATTGAAAGGTTGACAGACAACCTGGTTTTGTTGAGACCCATTGTCCGCAGACAAAAAGGAGGGAAGACGCAGGCGTCGAAGTTGTCCCACCATCACCGGAATGCATCTTGCCAGAGTCTCGGGGTCTGAGACTGGGGGGAAGACTAGTGGAAGCTTGAGGTTCCAAGGTGTCGCGATCAGGTCCCCCAGACCAGCACTTGCTGGTTACCCAAGGTCAAAGACCCCTAGGTACACTCTCTCTATGAGGCTCTGCTCGGATAGTCTGAGAGAAACATTCCCCTGCCTGGAATGAGAGAGCCGATGGTGGAATTGAGAGAATCTCAATCATCCCGGTATCTCTACTGCAAGATGTGAAGGTGTGAAAATGCGTCCCCTGCTGGTTAGAATGAAGTCGACGCGCAACGGGGCAACTTGGCAGGAGCTGTAGGATCTGAAGAGGGGCCAGACTAAGGCCCTTAAGCCTGCCTGAATGATGGAGAGGTATCCTTCAGGTCTTGACCATAGGCCTGGACCGGAACATGCCCCCCCCCCCCCCTTTCCTTTGACGAGTCCGAGAACCGCATCAAGAATGTGGGGAAAGGACGAGAATATCCACTACCATCAAGAGGCTCCATAGGTCAACACCCATTGCAGGTTTAATAGTTCCGCTGGTCCCATAGGGCCAGGGAGTCCGGTTAAACATTGCCTGAAGCCACCGGAACTTGGATCGCCCCACATGGAACTTATCCTGGGGCGACCGTTCGGACTATAGACGGGTCAATGAGGAAAGAAGAACTAGGAAACGTTCCAAGGTAGGGCTGAAAGCTCTGCTTGACTGAGAACAGGTACTGCGACTCTCCTCAGTCTTGCCACAGTCAACCGAAAGGAAGGCTCGGAGGATGCGGTAACAGAATCTGGCGTCCCCAGGTGGTCACCCATCCAAGTACCGACGTTGCTTAACCTCGCTGGACGGACGAGAAGCGGGGTTTCCAATGTGGTAAGGCGGTTGACTCAATATCATGGCCAGATACTCCAGATGTTGAGGCAGAGGAAGAGAAGGCTCCAAGCAAAATACCATGAGCCCACACTCATGGTCAGCATCCGGAAGCTTGTCCCGGCGCTGAAGAAGGTCGAAACCCGAGCCTACCGGAGTTGACCAGCCCTCCAAACAGCAGAGGAGGCGGAAGCCTGCACCTGAGCGGCCAAGAGGAAGGCAGGGAGAGTTCTCTGGGGAAACAAACCTGCTATGCCACGGCGGGATAGCCACACTGCATCATAAGCAGGAATACTTGCAGTCTAGGCTGAATTCGACGAGCACCCTGGAAGATGGATGGAATGGAAACTGAAAGTACCCGTCCTTCCGATCCAGGGTTAAAGGAGTCCTGTCGCCTCGTTACCAGTCTGATCGATTCTGCTGGTCTACGCTGGCCGAAGTTTGTTCGACAAACTTGATCAGGGCTGAGAGGTCGACTATGGACATCCCCTCTCAGATCCTTCCTTACAAGAAAGGATCGACTGAGGGGGCCGGGGGTGAAGCCGTCGATGATCCTAAGGAAGACCTTCGCCTAAGGTATGGATCATTCTGCCCAACCGGGCAACTCTGCTGACGCTATGGCATAGAGGTTCAGAGACACTGAATTCGCTGACAGAGACGGCAGGCGCGATATCCTTGGCTACTCACAGAGATTGTGCGGGAATGGGCATCGGAAAGCTGTCATTCGGATGAGTAACCTTAAGCATCCTCCCAGCGAAAAAACCTGCAATCCTAGATTTCGTGAACTCCTTTTAGGACTATGCCCCCCCCGGGGGAGTCTCCCGTGCCATCTGTTCCTGACAAGAGGAAACTGCAATTGGACACCTTGTCCCAGTTGTCGTAGCCGATAACTTAGGCCGACGTGGTTGAAAGAAAAGGGCGCTGGAGCCCTGCAGAGTCTGGAAGAAAGCGCCTTGGAGGAGTGAAACCGGAAGTCGATTTACTCCGCACAGCAGCTGTCTAAGTCTCTGTCCTTGGGCACAGACAAAAACTCTTCTCAAGGATGGAAGGGTGTCTGAGGTCGTCGACCTCCACAGATGAGACACCCGAAGGAAGCCTTCAGTCAGCGCGTCCAGATGGTACAACATCGAGCTTGTCCGCAAGTAGATACTTAACGACGAAAGGCCAAGGTGTCTGAGCTCGAGAGGAGGAAAGTACCCTTGATCTTCCTGTAGCTTCCTTGAACCAAACCTCGGGCCGTAACCGAGGAGGGAAAGAACCTGGTAAGCTCCCAGAGGAAGAGGTAAGCAGTCACCCCTTGTCCGATGGAGAAATCTTGAACGGAAAGACCCCCCGCCAAAAATCCTTCCAGGGCGGGAGAAGGAGAGAGTACTCGTGCAGGAGAGGGGACCCTCGAGACCGACCTCTTGGGAACCAACTTCGCCCTGGGGGAAGTCACCACGAAGTCCACTCCTCTCTTTCTCTTCAGCGTAGGAGAGACAGCCGCTGGTTTGTTACCCTGGCCGGCGAGTGCTGGTTTCATAACCCTCATTAACGCCCGTGCCAGCGGACCAAACCATGTCTGCTGCTCCAAGGACACAGAGTCCGAAATCCTCGCTAAGGTGAAAGGGATCGGGCGATCCTTTGGAGTGGACCCGACGGTACCTGCCTGAAAAGAAGGTGGGGAAGAATGCTGTACTGACCTGTCTTCGTCCTGCACTACCAACCTGTGCTTGGATGGAGGTGATCCCGAGTGCCGTCTAGGAGCACGCGTCCCTGCTGCTACCACCGGCTGTGGAATTCGCCGCGAACTATGGTCGCGCGAGGGCGAACGGTCGCGCGGGCGCACAGGCGAGCGGTCGCGCGGGCGAGCGGTCGCACGGGCGAGCGATCGCGCGGGCGAGCGGTCGCGCAGGCGAGCGATCGCGCGGGCGCGCAGGCGAGTGGGCGTGAGGGTGGGCAGGTAAATGAACACGTGTCCGAGGCGACGAACGCAAGCGATGGCGTGACGGCGAGGGATCGTGCTGCCGCGTAGGTGAAGAAGATCGCTGGCGATAATGACCGCGTGATGGTAAGCGATGGCGAGCAGCATGTGTAGGTGAATGATACAGTAGCGTGATAGGGTGCGATGGTGATCAGCATCCGCAAGAGGGCGAGCGTTCAGGGTTGTGCGATGAGGAGCAGCATGCGTAAGCGGGCAATCGTGCAGGGTTGTGCGATGGCGAGCAGCATGCGCAGGTGAATGATCGCGTGAAAGGGTGCGATGGTGATCAGCATCCGCAGGAGGGCGATCGTTCAGGGTTGTGCGATGAGGAGCAGCATGCGTAAGCGGGCAATCGTGCAGGGTTGTGCGATGGCGAGCAGCATGCGCAGGTGAATGATCGCGTGAAAGGGTGCGATGGTGATCAGCATCCGCAGGAGGGCGATCGTTCAGGGTTGTGCGATGAGGAGCAGCATGCGTAAGCGGGCGATCGTGCAGGGTTGTGCGATGGCGAGCAGCATGCGCAGGTGAAAGATCGCGTGAAAGGGTGCAATGATGATCAGCATCCGCAGGAGGGCGATCGTTCAGGGTTGTGCGATGAGGAGCAGCATGCATAAGCGGGCGATCGTGCAGGGTTGTGCGATGGCGAGCAGCATGCGCAGGTGAATGATCGCGTGAAAGGGTGCGATGGTGATCAGCATCCGCAGTTGAGGGTCGCGCGATGGCGATCAGCATCCGCAGTTGAGGGTCGCGCGATGGCGATCAGCATCCGCAGTTGAGGGTCGCGCGATGGCGATCAGCATCCGCAGTTGAGGGTCGTGCGATGGCGATCAGCATGCGCAGGTGAGCTAGTAGCTGGCGAACCATGAGCCTTCAGAAGTGTTGGAGAACGTTGGCGTGCCAGCTGTAACACACGTGGGCGATCCGGAGATCGCTGGCGAGCTGATGATCGCTGACGAGCTGATGATCGCTGGCGAGCTGATGATCGCTGGCGAGCTGATGATCGCTGGCGAGCTGATGATCGCTGACGAGCTGATGATCGCTGACGAGCAGAAGGCTACGCGTGGAAGCCTGCGCAAAGAAGAAGAGTCCTTGACCCCGACCTGAACAGAAGTTCTAGATTGCGAGGGCGAACGTGGGCGCACAGGGCACGTAACAGGAACCGCAGGGAAGATCATCTTGAAAGCGCTGACGAACAGGAGAGCGCTGATGAGCAGAAGGGCGCGCAGGGAAACCCTGACTGCAAGGGAAGAACCCCCGTGGGGACAACCCTTTGCCCCGAAGGGATCGTTGTCCGCCGGGAGACTGATGTCCGTCGGAAGACCGCTGTCCGTCGGGCAGACCGTTGTCCGTCGGGAAGACCGTTGCCCGTCGGAAGACGAGATCAGACTGCTGTCCATCTGCACCAAGGCGGAAGATCGAGAAAAAAGGAGTTGTAGGCTGCAAACGGAGATCCAAAAGGGCGCCTCAAGCACCCTTATAGGGAGATGAGAGGCCCTTACGACGAGGCGGACGGAGGGCCTTACGGCGAGGGAGGCCAACAGCAACAGCAACAGAAGAAACCTCCGAAGAGGAGTCTCTATGAGTGTACTCTCTCGCGAACGAAAGAGAAACACTTCGTGGAAGAGACTGGTCAGCCAGTGACCTAAAAGGAGCAATCCTCCGAAGAGGAGCTCCTGCAGTTGCCCAGCCCCTTGAGCGAAACTGCAGGTGCGACCGCTCAGCACCAAGAGCATAGTCGCACGAAAAAAAGGCAAGAGAAGAACCCCCCAAAAGGGGAAAAACTCAAGCCTGGACAGGAAAAACTTCCCTCGGAAGGAAAGTTATCCGCCCAAGGAGGCAAGCCTCCTGACTGTTCTAAAATGAACTGAAGAGCTGTCCGTCGACACGGGAGTACTACCAGTAGAAGAAGACACGCCCCTGACGAAAATACAAGGGGGAAGTCAGCAGCAGCCGAATCCCCAGGACTCAACCAGACAGCTCACACCGTTGCTATATTACAGAAACGAACTAGATCGGTAACTGTAAAAAAATAAAACAAATAATATTAGTACACATTCATTCCCCCGGTAAGGCTCCGAAGAGGAATCCCGAGGGAAAGGAACAAGAATTACACAACAGGCACGTGCCCTCACAACCACTTACACTCGCGGAAGGAGAGCTGTAACCAAAACAGAATTATAACAATTATAATTATGTAACAATGTAATTATGTAATTTAAAAAATGAATGAACACTAAAGAAAGAACGAAAACCACGAAAGGAATCGTTCTACAAGCTGAAAAAAAACAAAAAACAACTACAATTAGATTCATAACTAATTGATACAAACGTACGACGTAGCAACCCCCCACACGGAAAGGAAGCTAGGCTACAAGGGTGTAGTAACACGTAGTAAAAGGGTGAACGACCTCAAGAGAGAGAGAGAGAGAAAGACATAAGTCAAACTCGATCGCCACCCATAAAATACGCTGTGGTGGCCTAACTGCCGAGGCCTCCACGTAGATATCGTACACTACACACACACATCTGAAAAGGAAACTTACTTATTTCTATACTCAAATATATATACAAACATGAAAACATGTTTACATATATATTGAGTAAAAGAAAAGTAAGCGATTAAGTAAAGACAAAACAGACAATGGCTGCCAAGCGAGGACCAAGACAGAGATGTCTGTCACAGTCCGAGCCAAAAGTTAAAGTGAGTATTCACGTGTGTGTGAGGGGGAGGAGGGGTAGCTAGCTACCACTCCCCTACCCCCCCCCGCTAACTAGCGCGGGGGTAATACACCCTCGTTAAATTCTAATGGCTCGCCATTTCAGCTACGCTAAAAGTAATAACCCTTTGTAAATAGCGTGGTTTGTATTTCGGTTACGGAACAAACAAGAATTACATAACAGAAAAGAGCCCTCAACCCCACCTACACTCACGGGAAGGGGGAAGGGCGAGAACAGTAACAAAAACAGAATTATAACAGTTAAAATTATGCAATTCATTAAAGAATGTTCACTAAAAGTAAGAACGAAACACCCCGAAGGGAATCGTTCTAAAAAGCTGAAAAGTTAACAATTACAATTAGATTTTATAATAAAAATATAATGGAGATAAAAAGTACTGCGTAGCAACTCCACCCAAAAGGAGGAGCTATCGTAGTGTGTAGAAAACGTAGTAAAAGGGTGAACGACCTCCAGAGAGAGAGAGAGAGACCGTAGTCAAACTACACTCTCGCGTTCCTACGCTGAACACCACCTTCCCCGTAGGAAAAGAGGAGAGCGGAGAAACAAAATAATAAGTCCAGCGATGACGACTCCCCACGGCGCCCGTGGAAGGAGCCGACCGAAGGACCAAGGGAGAGATCGCGGTCCATGAAATTACATTGTAGTGGCCCGAATGCCGGCGGCTACACGATGATATCGTACACACACACGCAGCATGAACACTGAAAAGGAAACTTACTGATTTCTATACTCAAATATATACATAAACATAAAAATATGTTTACATATACAGTATATATGAGTACAAGAAAAGTAAGTAATTAAATAAAGACAAAACAATAAATGGCTGCCATGCGAGGACGTGAACAGATACATCCGTTCGTCGTCCGAGCCAAAAGCGAAGTGAGTCAGTTCACCAGTGTGTGAGGGGGGAGGGATAGCTAGCTACCCCTCCCCTACCCCCTGCTAACTAGCGCGGGGGTAGTTAACCCTTGTTAAAAATCTAATGGCTCGCCATTTCAGCTACGCCGTAAGTAATACCCTATGTAAATAGCGTGGTTGGTATTTCGGTTACGGAACCAATATACAGTATATAAAAATCAATAATGTTTAAATATATTAAGTATAAGAAAAGGTAAGTTAAAAAGAGAAAACAATAATGGCCGTCAAGTGAGGATGGGAGCGGAGACTTCCGATCGCCATCCGAGCCAAAAGTAAAGTGAACCTTTCACCGGTGTGTGTGAGGGGGAGGGGTAGCAGGCTACCCCTCCCTACCCCACGCTAACTAGCGGAGGGGTAGTAAACCCTCGTTAAAATTCTTATGGCTCGTCAATCAGCTACACCGAAGTAATTACCCCATGTAAATAGCGTGGTTTGTATTTCAGTTACGGAACAATTAATTATTAACAGAAATTCCCTAGGGAGGAACTCTGAAGAGGAACCCCAAGGGAACAACATAAAATAAGTATTGCGCCGACAATAAAATTAATTATTTAACAAATTCCCTAGGGAGGAACTCCGAAGAGAACCCCGAGGGAACAACATAAAATTAAGTATTGCGCCCTTCCTTCCCCAGTCGACATCCACGGGAGAAGGGGGGAGCGGAGTAACTGGAATAAAAACAGAATTACAATTATTTAAATCAGCTAGGAATATTCACTAATAGTGAGAACCACTGATCCTCCGAAGGGAAGTGTTCCCCACGGAGAAAAGCTGAAAAGTTAAAATACAATTATAATTTCACTAAAAATAATTGAGACAAACAATTGGAAGAGCAACCTAACCCGCGCACGGGAAAGGAGCTTCCCAAATAGTACACTGTTGTTGTAAAAGTGAACGACCTCGAGAAGAGAAACACTATAGTCAATCTTTGAGAGGCCACATTCCCTTCCCTCAGAAATCCATGTTTCCCGTAGGAAAAAGGAAAAGGCGAAGACAATAGTTATAGGAAGAGGGTCCAGGACATGACGATTCCCCTGCGGAGGCCGAGTTAATGGTTATATGCCGACGGGAAGACCGATGGCCCAGAGAGGGAGAGGTCATTCCCCACGAAGTGGAACTGTGCTGGCCTTGCTAATCTACGCAAGTGTTGTTGTCGTATATGTATCACACACACAGCACAAACACTGAAAAGGAAACTTATCACATTTCTATACACATATAAATACATAAACATAAAGAATGTTTTCATATATATACATGTACTGTACAGTACTGTATAAGAAAAAGTAAGTTAAAAGACAAAAATTAATGGCAGTCCAGAATAGGCGAGGAGGGAGAGAGGAAACAACCGCTCTCGATCCGAGCCACAAGCAAAAGGGACTAAATCACAGGTGTGTGAACGGGAGTGGTAGCAAGCTACCCGACACGTACCCCCGCTAACTAGCGGTGTAGGTAGTTAACCCTACGCCGAAAGTACAACCCCTAATAAATAGCGTGTTTTGTATACCAGTTACGGAACAAATATTTTTACAATTCTTATGAAACTAGAGGGGCACTCAGTACAGCGCAGACCTCCACTAGAGCAGCTTATTTCTCAACCCTTTGGACTGTTACAGGATGTTTTGCTCATCCGTGACCTTGACCTTCGACCTTCCAAAATTTAATCATTTGCAGTTCTTTACATAAGTTTAAAATCCCTGCAAGTTTCGTTACTTTACAATTAAAATTTTGGCCGTATGGCTGATGACCGGAATTTGACTTTTAGCATGACCTTAACCTTGACATGTATCAATTGGCGTGGATTTTCATACACTCAAATATGAACCAAGTTTGAAGTCTCTGTGACAACAATGTCCAAAGTCATGGCCGATTATGTGAATTGGACATTTTGCTTGACTATGACCTTGACCTTGATCTTCCAAAATTTAACAATTTCCAGCTTTTTACACAACAATTAATCCCTGCAAGTTTCTTAATTCTACAATTAATATTGAGGCCAGGAAGCTGTTCACAAACTAACAAAAACACACACAAACAGGGGGTAAAACATAATCTTCCTACTTTGTTGCCGTAGGTAAATATTTGGTGAGAATTCGTATTTTTCAAATCATAGACATTTTAAAATTGTAGATGTTAAGACTGAAAAACCATACTTTGAAAGGGAATCAAACCCAAGGTTATGACCTAACCCAAGCATTTCCACCTAACTTAACCTAGGACTCATATCCTTACCTGCCAGAGGGAATACATCACCCTCTGTAAACCTCCTTAGATCTCCATATACTTAACTTACCCCCAAAAAAGTCATAATCCCTCTGAATACTTCCCAACCGGCTCCCCTTCTGAAACCTAGTTTCTCAGATCTATTTCCTAGGTTAATGAAAAGTACTGTTCAAGATTAAAGTCATTTTAACAGTTCAAAATAGCAATGAACACAACAGTAATAACTTTTATTCACTCAAATGGGGAAATGGCCAATACTTTGTTAGTAGCCATTTAAGATATATTCTCTAAATGAGCATCAAAGTAGAACTGACTCAATCTGTCAGCGTAGGAGACAAAACAAGGCTTAACAGATGTGCATATAGGAATAGCCAAGAAAAAGTCATGTGACAATAAAATCATCTCTTATTGGAGATTGAAAAGGTCTACCAATACTAATACTGTAATACAGAAAATAAGAAAAACAAAATTAGGGACAGAAAAACTTACTGTACTATTACAATTTTATGAGCTCTGGTGAACAAAAAACAAAACTTGGTTAAATATAAAAAGGTAAGAATGAAGGGAATTTATGACAAAATAAAAGTACAGAAGGTCCTCACTTTACAAGTTTATTTGGTTCCAAGAAGCTGTTTGCAAATCGAATTTTGTAATATTTTGGTCTAGGGAAGACCTAACCTGAATCCATTGCCTATGATTTCCAGCTACAAAAGTCACCAAAAAGCCGTTTTTCATACGAAATTGATATCAAGTTATTACAAATGTTGTTTTGCTTACTCTATTAAATGATTAGATATTGTTTTACTACAGTATTTCCTTAGCTTATCTTTATTATTTTTCATTTGATTTATGTTTGTGTTGAATATTTGTAAGTTGAGGACTTCCTGTATCTAAGTTACTAGTAACTGCCAACTATAGATTATGGGGTTCAAAACAGAGGTTTATAGAGAGAGATATTCAATTATGTTACTTCCAACATTCTAATGTTGTACTATGCTATAATAAAACAGTTTCAATTCAGCTTTCTATGGTTATGGTGAGTAAATAAAGAGAATCCCGGCCAACATCCTATATTAGGTTAGGTGGGTGTAGTTAAGTTGAACACCATTCCTATATCTTGCTAGTTGTTTCCTTAAACAAAAATCCTAAATGTCTATAGTTGTTTTCAAGGGAGTCCTTTATCTCTGTCACTAATCCTTTTTTATAGTAACCAAGGTCAGATTCATTAAAACAAAAACAAAATCACACTAATAATCTATATAAATAAATGTTATTTTGATGTTCCAAATATGGCAGTGGTCTTAAATGTAAATTTATAAATTTCAATCTTGTCAAAGTTCCAGTTAAGAGCAGCTCTTCTCCCGGCATGCACCACTCTCTAAGTCCTTCGGAATCATTTCATATTTTTAACTGTTAAAAATGTAAAAATACTAATTATGAATATTTTCTGGTAAAATCATTGTTACGAACAGGAGAACATTTCGAACAGAAAATATATGTTTTTCTGTATCAATTAACGGAATTTAACCAAATTTTACCTTCATTTCAACAGCAAACAAACAGAACTACCAGTTTGACCACTTCGTTCCCTACTGCACACTCAATTAAACTGGTATAATTGTAATGAAGTCGAATTCGGTGAAATTAGGAAAAGCTTTTTGCACCCTTTGCATATCAGAGGCCAGTTCCTCACGTGTTCATTAAAAATGTACATCAACTACACTAAACTACCCCCTCCCCAACCTACAAGCCATGAACTTACCTACTTACCTAACAGGGGGGCTAACGGCCCCCTGACAATGCCGTATTCAAAGATAGCCATAATATATAATACATATAGGTGGCCGCTATCATACATACACCCCAAAAGCTGTTTTTGATTAGTTAAGCTTTCCCCGTCCATTGCTATAATAAAACCCATCTGTCAAGACACGTAGAGAGACCCTTTGGCTGACATATCTTATTGGTTCCATTACAACAATGAAGCCAAACAGTACCAGTCCACAATAATATCTTTGTACCAAATGTATCAAGGGATATGAAGCGTATCTAAATTTATGATTCCTTTCCAACTTAGACGTTTGCCTGGCCTTTGAAGTAAGACTAAGAGGACCTCCAAAGGTAGGTCTATTAAAATAATGTAATTTCCTGAATATCCTATCAGCACTAAATAAAAATACATACACAAATGTCTTACCGAGAATTAGACGAGCTAATTCTGATGGTAAAAACGAAGACACAATTTAGAACAACGGTCCCATGAGGAAAATTATATCCAACGATGCCATT
>NC_090727.1:39729206-39746706 GCF_036898095.1 Palaemon carinicauda
GCAACACCTTCCTTGTTTTGGTGCTCTGGGAGCTGGCAAGTATTGCTGGCCTTCCCCCTTGGATCTCCCTTAGGCTAAGATGAGTTTCTTGGCTGCGGGTGATCCGTCACTAAAGCAAGGTTGGTAGGACCCTCTTTTGTCCCTTCCCCCTCTATCTCTGTAATGGCCTAGCCATTACAGTACTGTACGTCATTCTACATCTGGACCTAGAATAGGTTAGGATGTGGAATTGACTCAGTCCCTTGCCGGCCGGCAGAGCTGCTGGCCGGCAAGGGTCTTCTGTTTTGAGTGCTGCCCGGACCTCCCTTGGTCCCTCATCCATGCCTGCCTGCAGAGTCAGACGGCATTGGTCAGGAAGCCTGAATTAGATTCTCCCCTTCCTTATATGCACTCTTTCGGATTGCCGGGCGTGGAGGTAGTGTACACTCTTATCCCGGCATCCATTCTGTTTTCTTCTAGTGCTGTACCCGACCCGGCTGCCGGCCTATGAGGCCGGCAGCCGGGCAGTTGTAGTCCTCTGGTTCTTTTGCTGCCGGCTGGCATCGGTCCTGTACCTCTGCCGGCCGGCTAATGTCAGCCCTTGTCTGCCGGTCACCAAGAGTGTGGCCGGCAGCTGGGTACTACCTTGTGTAGTTGCCGGCCGGCAGCCATTGCCGGCCGACATTGGCTGTTGCCGGACGGCAATTGCTGCCGGCCGGCACATGCATTTGAACCAGAGTTCTGCCGCCTTATAGCTGTTAAGTAGTATACTTTAAAGCTAGTTATGGTGTGCCTGCCGGCCGGCACGTATCCTCCTATACTGTACTAGTATTTTTCAGTATAACATATACAGTAAGAAGAAAACTATAGTATGGGTTTTGGTACAGCACTGTGTGTTCTAACACTTTTGTGTTTTCTTGCACAGTCCTTTGCTGTTGCCCTACAGATAGGAAAGTGAGTTCTTTCCTGTCTATTATCCAGGATTTTAAAAATCATTGCTTAGGTGTGAGCTCCACCTGTTTCCTCTGGAAACTTTGCATTGGTTACTCTAGAAGAGATTAACCATTTGATTTTATTATCTGGGAGGCTGCAACAATGGGTTGTGAGGGAAACACAAGTGTGTGTCTTTCCTTTCTGAATTGTTATGCTATACTATGCATATCCAGTGATACATAGTTCACTTGATACTCATGGAAATTTCTTCTCTTTACAGAAGGACCCTCCGAAGTGCGGAAGTGTTTTCTGCAACGTCCGCAGCAAGAACCTCTGCGGACATGAGTTTTGTAGGAGACACGCAGCATGCGCTGTCTCCAAGGATGATCTCCGGTATTGGGACCCTCAGGTATGTACTGTGTGTACTAACCTGATTACTGAGGCCTTTGATTCCCCTAGGACGGCGGAATCAAGGGATATAGCTAGGGAGAAGCTTCGTACCTGGGTAAGGGGCTTCCAAAAGAACACCTCTGGCCCTTATCTTCCAAGTGAGAAGATGAGGGTGTATCTTTTCCCTAAGGCATCAGCTGATGCAGTGATTCCCCAGCCTCAAGAGGAGATCCCCCAAGTTCAGATCCAGGTGGATGCTGAAGTCGCGGTCGCGATGCAAGACATCCAGTTAGATGACAGGATGTCTGATGTGGACGAGCGTCTGGAGGAAGACCTCTTGGCAGAAGCCCAGGATGAAGTTCAAGCCCCAGACGTTGTAGAGGAAGAGGTCGACGAGGTGTCGGCTACTCCGGTTCAGATTCCGGAGCCTATTCCCTCAACATCGGCCGGTCTCCCAGTAGAGCTGGGACAGGCCCTCTCTTCTATTGTTGGAATGATCCAATAAATGCAGAAGGAGAATCAGGAGAAGGCGGCTGCAATGGAACTGCGGATGCAGTGCCTTGCAGAATCACATGAGCCCCAGAAAAAGCTCAATGTGAAAGACCTTCCCTTGTGCTCAGATGCTAACCTGTTGATGCCCAACGATTAAATGTAAATAATGTTTGTTGTCTAGTTATCGCGATGGTTAATGTTAAGGTTTGCTGTGTGGTAGTTTGCTGGTTCGAGTCTATGCTCGGCCATATGAATTGTTTACTTGGTGTTGGGTTGTTTTAGCTAATTTATGCATAGTTCTCCATCACTTGAACTTTATGGTAATCTACTGTGTCTTCCTGTAAACAAATGAGAAAACTTATCAGTTTAAAAAGTGATTTCATACAGAACGAATATAACGAAAGTTGGTATTTACTGAGGAATATTTGGACCGTTTGTTATAGGAACACAATTGTA
The DNA here is from genome assembly GCF_036898095.1 of Palaemon carinicauda. Classification (NCBI taxonomy): domain Eukaryota; kingdom Metazoa; phylum Arthropoda; class Malacostraca; order Decapoda; family Palaemonidae; genus Palaemon; species Palaemon carinicauda. The sequence continues at coordinate 39,731,457 of NC_090727.1, forward strand.
AGTAAACGCCTATTATATACTGTTTTGGAATAACGGATTCATCTTTTCCCATTTGTAAACCTACATGTTACATAACGTATGCCTTTAGATGAGCCTTAATTATATTGATTTTGTGTATGACCTTTTTGTAATTAACAGTTATACATGCATAATTTACTTAATTAAGCTTTGCATATTGTTTCTATCAGTCTTAGTTATTTAACTTAATAATTTTGTGTACATTAGCATATTATTTATACGTTGATTTCTTTTTCATTTATCCATAGTAATTGAACCACATCACGCCACTTCACATCACTTCAAGTTATGCTACATACGTCAAGTCTACATGTATAAACTCCTAACAATATAACCATATCGATGTTAACGTCCTGGATCTAATAAAGAACTATATGTGCGTATCAAAATTGTGTTTCTCCATCATTCACGTTAAGCAATAGAAGCATAGTGCATTAACATCGTTCAATTAAATTGTTAAACTACCATCAACGACTCACGCTGAAATTCTATAATAACTCTTATACGTGAGTCTTGAGAAGTGGAATTACTGCCCGTTATAAACAACTACAGACAAGATGGGGGGGTCTGATGAGACTATTCAGAATAGTGCTCCCGACGAAAACTCGGGTACGACAGTTGATATTCGAACATTAAAAAATAAATTGAGATCATCACTTGGCAACGTAACGAAAAAACGCAACGAACTCATAGGCCTCATGTCAAATCCGGACAACCTGCACTTGGTGAAAATGGGTCTAGAAGAATATAACGAAGCTTTCGATAAGTACAAAGAAAACTTCAATTGTGTCATGGATAACATCTCAGACGAATTGGAGGAGGACCAGGAATTGTCCAGATATGAGACCAAGGAAATTAGCATTCTGCAATTCCGAAACCATACTGGTGAATGGGTAGCTATAAACGAAAAACGACTTGAAGAAGACCTGGAGAGTCTTTTAAGCCGATCTGGTTCAAAACGTTCTTCCAAACGGCCTTCTTCCCTTCCTTCTGGCAAATCGGCTACGTCCGAAAAGGTGCGAGCCAAAGCACGTCTCGCCGAATTGCTTGCCGAAAAAGAACTCGTGACAAAGAAAAAGGAACAGGAGGCAAAGACAGAAGAGATTCTATTGGATATCGAAATAGCCAAGACTCGAGCAAAAGCACGTGTTTTTGCAGAAACCGAAAATGACATTGGCGACGACAATGTTGGTAACAAAGACAATGAGACACATACCAGCATTATTGTGCAACGAGCCAACCATCAAGACGTGAATGTTATGGTTGCTGGACCTAGTGTAGCTGTCCCTGGAATTTGTGCGAGTGAAGGTGCTAACACGGCTAGGGGTGGCAATATGGCTAACCAGGTTATACTCCCTGTCACCCAGGAAAATAGTGCCAGCTTACCCAGTCTAAATCCCAGCACTGCACAAGAATTTGTTCCCAGAAATTCTTCAGAGACTGTTACTAACACTCTTGCAACTCCAGTCAACGCTTTGAATGCCAAGTCATCAACGTTTCCAAACCTAGAACAGTATACGTATCCGCCTGTAAATATACCTGTGAACAGTAACTTTGGTGCACCCTATCCACTGCCTAATTCACCTCCAGTTAACACCATACAGCAGCAGATTAGTGGTATCGCCACAGCTCTAGCTTTGCCTGCACCGCAAGTTCCCAAGTTTACCGGTGATCTTCTGGAATACAGTGACTTCATACTAGCGTTTGACACCAGGATCTCCTCTAGAACAGCCAGCAGCAGCGACAGACTTTACTACCTTCTACAGCATACAGACGGTGAACCTAAGGACCTCATCAGCAGCTGTATATACATGCAGGCAGACCAAGGATATAGTCGGGCAAGACAGTTGCTACAAAAAGAGTATGGTGATCCTTATAAAGTATCCCTGGTATACTTGAAACAACTAAACGAGTGGAAGCCGATAAAACCAGACGAAGGGAAATGTCTGAAAAGATATTCGCATTACTTGCTAAAATGCTTCAGCGCCATGCAAACACTTACTCACCTGGCTGTTCTTGATCATGCACCGAACCTGCAGGTGGTAGTCCAGAAATTGCCAAGTTATCTCCAGAATAAATGGCGCGAAAAAGCCACAAACCGCAGACTCCTCGAGAACAGGTCTTCGTGCTTTGGTGACATTGTCCAGTTTGTTATTAACGCAGCAGAGTGTGTCAATGACCCAGTGTTCGGGAAAGAAGCAATGCATAGAGAACTGAATTCTAGTAAACCATCAAAAGGGAAACCAACAGAATCTGCATTTGCTATGCAAGTTAATCATGAGAGCCAAAGTAGAACTCGTGGGTTTAGGTCGCCCTCCTGTTTTTACTGCAGCAAAAATCACGATCTGGATAACTGTGCAGATTTCAGGCAGAAATCTCTCGAAGAGAAAAGAAAGTTAATTATAGAGCAGCGTAGATGCTTCAGTTGCTATGGTCTGAATCATACATCGAAGGGGTGCATGAACAAGCGAAAATGTCACAAATGTGGCAAAGGTCATCCTACGGCCATGCATATAGATGGCTTCAAACTACCTTGGAGGTCGGACTACTCTGACAGATCTTCATATTCTCAAAACCGTACAGAGGAATCCAGCCAAAACCCTCCAGATACCGCTACCAGCAACGTTATTTCTCATGACTCCTCCATGGTTCTTCAAGCAATAATACCTGTTCGTTTAAAGCAGAGGGGAACCAACCGAGAAGTTCTCACCTACGCCCTCTATGACCCAGGAAGCACAGGGTGCTTCCTATCAGAAGAACTGAAAGATGACTAGCAAGCTTCCGGTGTTCAAACAAATCTGCGTCTGAAAACTATGCATGGGGAAAGCATAGTCAAAAGCTACCTTGTCCAGGATCTCGTCGTCAGTGATATAAACGGCCAGAATGGTATACTGCTTCCAAAAACGTATTCCAGACAAGAAATTCCAGTGAGCCGTGATCAAATACCCCGTCCAGAACTGTTACGACGCTGGCCATATCTTCACGACGTGGCAAAATCGATTCCTGAGATAATGCCAGAAATAGACATCGGTCTACTGATTGGCAGTAATTGCCCACTAGCAATGGAGCCTCTGAAAATCATATCAACAGACGGCAAAGGCCCATTCGCTCTGCAGTATCGTCACGGATGGACAGTCAGCTCCCCGGTAGAGGACAACAGTGTAACGTCTACACATCGAATAAACAGTAATCGCATTGTGACCGAGGACATTGAGCAGGCCACTGAAATTATCTCCCCAAACAGAATACTGAATATTCTGGAAAGTGACTTTATTGATAGCCGGGTAGCAAGGTATCCTGGAGAAAAAGGATTGTCTCCAGAGGACACTACATTCCTGAAGAAGGCTGAAAGCAATGTCGTGTTTAAAGACGATCACTTTGAGATCCCTCTCCCTTTCAGGAATCAGAACTTAATGGTGCCAAATAATAAGATCCTTGCAATCAAACGAGCACTCTATCAAAAGAAGAAAATGCAAAAGGATCCCAAGTACCACTCCGACTACGTCAACTTCATTGACAAAATACTCCAGAATGACTATGCTGAACGTATCTCAGACTCCCTGCTCACAGCCAAATCTGGACATGTGTGGTACCTGCCCCATCATGGAGTGTACAATCAAAGAAAACCAGATAAAATTAGAGTGGTGTTTGACTGTAGTGCAAAATTCAATGGAATATCCTTAAACGATCAGTTGCTGCAAGGGCCTGATCTCACCAATTCTCTGATAGGTGTTCTAACCAGATTCAGAGAACACAAGGTAGCCTTCACTTGTGACGTGGAGTCTATGTTCTACCAAGTGAAAGTACCCAAACACCAATACAACCATCTCAGATTCCTCTGGTGGCCAAACGGTGACATATCAAAAGAACTCGAAGAGTATTGGATGAAGGTACACCTGTTCGGCGCATTGAGCTCACCAAGTATCGCCAACTACGCACTTAGACGTGTCGCAGATGAAGGAAGCAACTTAAGTTCAGAAGTCGCCCATACAATTAAGCGGAACTTTTACGTCGATGACTGTCTAAAGTCTGTACCCAGTGCCACCGAAGCCAGTTCTCTGATGGCTGAACTGACTGCCGCCTGCCGGGGCTGTGGATTCAGACTGTGTAAATTTACTAGTAATGACGTCTCTGTCCTAAACACCATCCCAGCTGACGATCGATCAAAAGAGTTAAAGACAAGAGACATCAATTATGACCCTCTGCCTACCGAGCACGCCCTCGGAATACTTTGGGTCGTCGAAACGGACACATTTGGCTTCTCAGTGTTGTTGCCAGACAAACCGCTGACAAGAAGAGGCATACTCTCCATAGTATCATCCATCTATGACCCCCTTGGTTTCGCTGCTCCATTTGTGCTGCTGGCAAAGCAAATACTACAAGACCTCTGCAAAGAAACCAATCTCGCCTGGGATGACGAAGTGCCTGATGATCACCAGCTACGTTTCAAACAATGGATTAGTGAAGTCCCGAACCTTCAGAAGATAACAATCCCGAGATGCCTGAAGTTACCACAGCAAGCAAAAGATACGACTTTTCAGATGCACGTTTTCTCAGATGCCAGTACATCTGGGTATGGCGCTGTTGCATACCTAACCTCAAACGAGGGTGGATGTTCGAAAACTTCATTTCTCATCGGAAAAGCAAGGGTTGTTCCATTGAAAGCAACATCTATCCCACGGCTTGAACTCACAGCTGCTGCTGTAGCTGTAAATTTAGGACAGAAAATGACCCTTGAGCTTGATCTCCATCTCAACGAAATCTGCTATTACACAGATTCAACGACAGTCCTTTATTACATCAGAGCTGAGAAAAAGCGTTTTCCAGTGTTTGTGGCCAACAGAGTCCGTCAAATAAGAGACTTCAGCAACGCTAACCAGTGGAAGTACGTTAGCACTGATTTGAACCCAGCAGACGTTGCATCACGTGGAGTAAGTTCTGTGATATCGTCAGACATGACTCGTTGGCTGGAAGGTCCGGATTTCTTGAATATGCCGGCTTCAGAATGCCCTGCAAAGATGCACCCCAGCAGCAAACCGCAGGTTACAGAAGAAGACTTAATGTCTTTAGTTACTACAACTACATCAGAAGAAGGATCACCATTTATGACTTTAATCACATATTTCTCCAGGTGGGAGAGACTGAAGAGAGCAGTAGCAGTATTCATAGCATTTTTAGCTTTCTTACAAAACAAAGAACAAACTATAAATTTAAGGACCGCACAGGTCATGCAAAAGGCTGAAAAGGCAATCGTTTGCTTTATACAAAAGATCACCTTTGCAAACGAGGTCGAGAAACTCAAGAAAACAACCACGAAAGAAGACAAGAGAGAACACTCGCTACCAAAAACAAGTACGATATTCCGTCTCGACCCAGTGCTCATCGACGGAACTCTGCGAGTGGGAGGACGCCTCTCGAAAGCCGCAATGGACTCCGATGTGAAACATCCTATGCTACTGCCACAACATTCGCACGTCACCACTCTAATTGTACGAGATGCTCATGAGAAACTTGGCCATGCGGGTAGAAATCACACCATTGCAGCAATTAGAGAACGCCTTTGGATTGTTTCAATCAACTCTGCTGTCCGACGTCAACTCCACAAATGCATAACGTGCAGAAAAATGAGAAAGCCATGCCAAGAGCAAAAAATGTCCGACTTACCTCAAGATCGTCTCGAGCCAGCTCCACCATTTACATTCACAGGCGTAGACTTTTTCGGGCCGTTCGTTATAAAAGAGGGCCGCAAGGAGCTCAAACGTTACGGTGTCATATTCACCTGTCTTGTCAGTCGCTCCATTTATCTGGAAGCTGCTAACAGTCTCGAAACGGATTCCTTTATTCACTGTCTGCAACGCTTCATAGCCCGTAGAGGTACGGTACAAGAAATCCGATGCGACAACGGGACCAACTTCATCGGAACCCGGAATGAGCTGAACAAGGCTTGGTCAGATCTGAACCAGAACAAAATCCAAAACAAACTACTGTACATGAATATCGACTGGAAACTCAACCCACCTATGGCATCGCACATGGGCGGCGTATGGGAGCGCCAGATCCGTACCATTCGGAAAGTTCTATCTGCGCTATTCTTTGACCATGGGACTCGCCTCGATGACGAATCATTCCGCACGCTACTATGCGAGGTAGAATATATTGTGAACTCAAGACCGATCACGACCTGTTCTGATGATCCTGACGACATGGAACCACTAAGTCCGAGTCAAATCCTCCATATGAAGTCACCCAAGAGGTTAATACCAGGATCTTCGCAACCAGAATATGTGTACTCCAGAAAAAGGTGGCATAGAGTACAATATTTGTCGGACTTGTTCTGGAGCAGATGGAAAAGGGAGTACATAGTCAGCCTGCAGCAACGCCCCAAATGGAACAAACAACAACGAAATACACGGGAAGGTGACATCGTGCTCCTGAAAGACGAGAACACGCCAAGACTTCATTGGCCACTAGCACGTGTAACAGAGGTATTGCCAGACTCCAGAGGCGTTGTGAGAAGCGTCAAACTTCGAACCCAATCTTCTGAATTGCACAGACCAGTGAGCAAGCTCGTACTCTTGCTTCCAAAAAAAGATCAAGTGTTATAGATATTATCCAGAGACACTATATGACATTGATATATTTTCTAGTTCATATCTGTTTGTCAAACTCATTTTTATTTTGTTGTGTTTATCGTTTTAATGTTCGTTCCTTAAGCTTGTTTTATTCATGTTCTATTCACGTATTGTAGTATGAAATGAAATATTAGTTGTGCATCTTATATCTTTTTGTAAATCATATGATTTAGAGGTCGAGTATGTTGATGCCCAACGATTAAATGTAAATAATGTTTGTTGTCTAGTTATCGCGATGGTTAATGTTAAGGTTTGCTGTGTGGTAGTTTGCTGGTTCGAGTCTATGCTCGGCCATATGAATTGTTTACTTGGTGTTGGGTTGTTTTAGCTAATTTACGCATAGTTCTCCATCACGTGAACTTTATGGTAATCTACTGTGTCTTCCTGTAAACAAATGAGAAAACTTATCAGTTTAAAAAGTGATTTCATACAGAACGAATATAACGAAAGTTGGTATTTACTGAGGAATATTTGGACCGTTTGTTATAGGAACACAATTGTAAGTAAACGCCTATTATATACTGTTTTGGAATAACGAATTCATCTTTTCCCATTTGTAAACCTACATGTTACATAACGTATGCCTTTAGATGAGCCTTAATTATATTGATTTTGTGTATGACCTTTTTGTAATTAACAGTTATACATGCATAATTTACTTAATTAAGCTTTGCATATTGTTTCTATCAGTCTTAGTTATTTAACTTAATAATTTTGTGTACATTAGCATATTATTTATACGTTGATTTCTTTTTCATTTATCCATAGTAATTGAACCACATCACGCCACTTCACATCACTTCAAGTTATGCTACATACGTCAAGTCTACATGTATAAACTCCTAACAATATAACCATATCGATGTTAACGTCCTGGATCTAATAAAGAACTATATGTGCGTATCAAAATTGTGTATCTCCATCATTCACGTTAAGCAATAGAAGCATAGTGCATTAACACTAACCCATGGAGGTATGCTGAGCACATGCCGATGACGACTGGAAAGATCGTCATCTCGGATAAGCTGGGCTCAGTTCCCCTGGAGGAGGTGGAATTCTGGCCCAGCAAGGCATCATATCCGGACTGTTATGTCCGGCTGAGGAAGGAACCAGCTTCAAAGGAGGAGACAGAGCCGAAGGAGGTCATAGTGATGGACCATGCTAAGGCTCAAGCTCTACTTTCATCCTCGATGAAAGAGAGGGGCTTCTCTAACTCAAAGGTAGCCGCATTGAGCAAGAAGCTCCCTTCCTTTGTGTCCTCGCCTGCTAGAGCCTTCCCCTTTTTACAGAAAGGGTTTGCGGCCGTACTAAAAGCAGTCGAGGCCGGCAAGCCTTGCCCCTCCCTGGAGGAGTGTAAACCCTTGTCGCTGGCCCTGCCTATGGACCACAAAGACTGGAAGGACGTCCATCTTACGTTCTCAGTTGGAAAGTTGGAGGCTGATATTGCCGGACGTCAGTTCGGCGAGGACCTCCCTAAGCTGTCTGACTTTCTTTTGCGAAGAGAGTTAGAGACAAAAGAAAGACAGGCTGCCTCAATGTCTCTTCAGACTACTCTCGAGACGATGGCAAGTGACCCCAAGGTCCATGAAATGTTCATGGTGGTGGCCAAGACTCATCTGGCCACAGTGACGAAGGACCTTTATGGCTTCGTCAAGGCAAGGAGAGCTTGTAGGGAGTTCGTGTTCACCTCGGCTACGGTGAGGCACGAGCCAAGGAAACTAATCTCCTCCAACATTTGGGGAAAAGACCTTTTCTCTACCGACTTGGTCAAAGAAGTTGTTGATAAGGCCGCCTTGGAGAATAGAAACCTTCTCCAGAAGTGGGGCCTGGCTATCAAAAGAAAGTCTTCCCCGGATGAGGGTCCTCAACCAAAGAGGAAGACTATGAGGACTAGGCTACCGTCTCGGCCAGCCAAGCCTCTTAGACAGCAACAGCAACTGCAATTGCCATTGCCTCCAGTGCCCCAGATCGTGGCACAAACCCCGACCACTTTTCAGTGGGTACCCCAGGCCGTGTCGACACAGTCCACGGCATTCACCCCAACGTTCGAAGGGCAGTCTACTTCCTTTCGAGCAAAGCCTAGAGGAGCAGCCAGAGGCTCGTCTAGGCGCCCCTCAAGGGGAAGGGGATTCAGGGGTGGTCGTGGTCAGGGAGGCAAGACCTCAGGACGGCAGTCCAAGTGAGATGATACCGGTAGGAGGGAGACTTCTGAAATTTCGGGATCGGTGGACCTTCGATCCCTGGGCCCACAGCCTACTCAAGAATGGACTGGGCTGGAGCTGGTACAGCACTCCACCCCCGTGCCTTCGGTTTTTCCAACACTCCACCCCCGTTCTGGAGGAGTACGTTCAAGAACTGTTGGAGAAAAAAGGTGATCCGAAGGGTGAAGCCCATCAATTTCTAAGGGAGGCTGTTTTGTGTTCCCAAGAAAGACTCGGAAAAGCTCAGAGTCATTCTGGACTTGTCGCCACTCAACAAGTTCATAGTGAATTGCAAAAATGCTAACACTGCAACACATAAGGACCTTACTGCCCAAGAGGGCATATTCCGTCTCTATAGACTTGTCAGACGCCTATTGGCACATTCCGATTAGCCGTCGACTCTCCCCCTACCTAGGGTTCAGGCTACAACGAAGACTATACGCCTTCGGAGCCATGCCATTCGGGCTAAACATAGCCCCAAGGATTTTTACGAAGCTTGCGAGCGTAGCTCTCAAACAATTACGCCTAAAGGGAATTCAGGTAGTAGCCTACCTGGACGACTGGTTGGTGTGGGCAGCATCCGAGACAGAATGCTTGCAAGCTTCCAGTCAAGTGATCCAGTTCCTAGAGTACCTAGGCTTCAAGATCAACAGAAAAAAGTCTCGACTTTCTCCATCTCAAAAGTTCCAGTGGCTGGGAATCCACTGGGACCTTTTGTCACACCGTTTCTCCATCCCGGCGAAGAAAAGGAAGGAGATAGCGGGTTCTGTCAAGAGACTTCTAGATTCCGAAAGGATATCAAGACGCGAGCAGGAGAGGGTACTGGGCTCTCTCCAGTTTGCTTCGGTGACAGACCCAGTGCTAAGAGCACAGCTAAAGGATGCAACCGGAGTTTGGAGAAGTTATGCATCAAACGCGCGAAGAGATCTGAGAAGACCAGTTCCGCTTCGGCTAAGTACTCTTCTCAGGCCTTGGTCCCAAGCCAGACATCTAAAGAAGTCGGTTCTTCTTCAGCCACCTCCCCCGTCGGTGACGATTCACTCAGACGCCTCGAAGGAGGGATGGAGAGGTCACTCTCATCGGAAAAAAGTCCAGGGGACTTGGTCCAAGCTATTCAAGACCTTTCACATAAACTTTCTAGAAGCTATGGCAGTGCTCCTTACCTTAAAGAAAGTCTCCCCGCGTCACTCGATCCACATAACGTTGGTGATGGACAGCGAGGTAGTTGTGAGATGCTTGAATCGACAAGGATCGAGGTCACCACCTCTCAACCAGGTGATGTTGGCCATCTTCCGATTGGCGGAAAAGAAGATGTGGTACCTGTCGGCAGTTCACCTTCAAGGAGTCCGCAATGTGACGGCGAACGCTCTATCCAGGTTCACACCAATAGAGTCGGAATGGTCCTTAGACGCAGGATCATTCTCATTCATTCTGAATCAAGTCCCAGAACTGCAGATAGACCTCTTTGCGACGAAAGACAACAAGAAGTTTCCCCTGTACGTGTCCCCGTACGAGGACCCCTTAGCGGAAGCAGTGGACGCGATGTCCCTCGACTGGAACAGATGGTCCAAGATTTATCTGTTCCCTCCTCACAACCTTCTGTTGAGGGTCCTCAAGAAACTGAGGTCCTTCAAGGGGGTAGCGGCAATAGTGGCCCACAAGTAGCCGAACAGCGTGTGGTTCCCCCTGGCATTGGAACTGCAGCTGAAGTTTGTACCGCTACCAGATCCAGTTCTGACCCAGCGAGTCCAGAAGTCAATTGTCTGCGCTTCATTACAGAAAACCCGGACTCTGCAGCTCATGATTTTTTCTCCCTAGCGGTGAGAAAGCGTTTCGGGATTTCGAAAGCCAGCATAGACTTCCTTGAGGAATATAAGTGCAAATCTACTAGAAGGCAATATGAGTCATCTTGGAGAAAATGGGTGGCCTTTTGTCAAGGCGAAGAATCCGCAGGAGATCTTGACAGACTTCTGCTTATCTTTCTTCATCCACCTCCATGGTCAAGGATTGACAGCTAACACGATTTCAGCGTGTAAGTCTGCTTTGACAAGACCCATTCTATATGCCTTCCAGGTCGACCTAGGTAACGAGATCTTTAATAAAGTCCCGAAAGCCTGCGCTAGGCTCAGACCTTCAGCACCTCCAAAGCCTATTTCATGGTCTTTAGACAAGTTCTTCATTTCGCTTCTCTGTTGAACAATGAAGAGTGTGCGTTAAAGGATTCAACACAAAAAGTTATTTTCCTATTTGCACTCGCGTCCGGGGCCAGGGTTAGTGAGATTGTAGCCCTCTCGAGAGAGGCAGGTCGTGTTCAGTTCCTGGATGGGGGAGAACTGAACCTGTTTCCGGATCCTACGTTTCTCGCCAAGAATGAGTTACCCACCAACAGGTGGGGTCCCTGGAGAATCTGCCCTCTGAAAGAAGATGCATCTCTATGTCCAGTAGAATGCCTAAAGGTCTATCTTCATAGAACTTCAGACTTCAAGGGTGGTCAACTATTCAGGGGAGAAACATCAGGCTCAAATTTATCTCTGAATCAACTCAGAGCGAAAATCACAAATTTTATTCGCAGAGCGGATCCTGACAGTACACCCGCAGGTCACGATCCGAGGAAAGTTGCCTCATCCTTAAATTTCTTTAATTGTATGGATTTTGAACATCTCCATTCATACACTGGCTGGAAGTCTTCCAGAGTGTTCTTTCGCCACTATGCGAAGCAAGTAGAGGAACTAAAGAGATCTGTGGTAGCAGTGGGTCGCGGTGTTAACCCTACTGTTTAACTCTGCGAGGAACAGTGGTTTTAATTGGGACGATTAATTCCAGGGTGAGTGTGTAGTTACATACTGTACTACAAACTAAGTGAGGGCACTGTGTTGCCCATGTAGACTGTTCCATTTCCAAAGGTGAACCTAGCATAAGTACAGACATGTGTGCCGAGCGTTTCTAACGCTAATGTCATTGATTTGTAATACAGACTTTTATGACTTTGATACCTCGGTATCTTAAAAGTGGCATTTAATGTTTTTTCTTTCAGACAAACAAGTTCTGTTTACTATCATACTTATGCTTAAAGTTTTGGGTTATCCTCTTCTTATGTATATATATATATAATTGTGGTTAACCTGTCTATTTATTGCCTGTCAATAAACTGGTTCTTGAGAACCTTGCGTCTACTTCACCTGTGTCAATTTATTGGTATAATTGAGCATTCATTCTATGTACCTTATCTGGAATAATTCTAATAGAATTGTTCCTTTATGCAAGCTATGTTGCATTGGTTTTCCTCCTATGCGGATATAAAACCTTTGTCCAATACAAGTGGTGTGCGGAGAACTGGTCGATATTTCATATTGACGCAGTGGTTCTTTATAAACTATGCTTTACTTAATATAGGGCGAGACCACTATATTAGCTTGCCTGGTATTCATACATAGGTATATGTACTCTTCGAGACTTTTCCAGAGTCTAGTAGGACTCTTCCCTGTAGGGGGCAGGAAGCTCTAACATGGTTTATAGTTAGTTGAAAAGATGTATAACGGTAACATCTTAGGTCTCTAGGTCTAGTCGACCGGGAAAAATTACCTCCGGGGAGTACGGCACGTTCTGAGAATCCACAGATACAGTAATGCTCTGGTATACTTCCATCAGGACGACATGGCTTGAGCCCAAAAAACGGATTTTGAGCGAAGCGAAAAATCTATTTTTGGGTGAGATGGCCATGTCATCCTGATGGACCCGCCCTTGCCTTTCTAAGAAAGGGCTGTAGGACCCCTCCCTACATACAGTATCTGTAGCACCTCGTGTACGCTACAAGGAATACAGATGGCGCCAGGATGGCGCCAGGCACGCTTACGAAACGGGAGATAGGGAGCCTTGGGAGCGGCTCCCCCTTTTTCTTTCCCGAATTCGTTTCTTGCCATTTGCCCCCTGCGATACGAATCTCTGTTCGGGGCGCAGATTGCCATGTGGCGTGTCAAGAATACGTCCTCTGATATGTCGCGATATCCCTTTCACGAGGGATACTCGCTCCAGGAGTTAGAATTCTGGTACCTTAAGGTAAATTCTCTGGGAATATCGCCGTAGTTTTAATATACCCTAGGAAGCTACCCTATAGGAACTTCCATCAGGACGACATGGCCATCTCACCCAAAAATAGATTTTTCGCTTCGCTCAAAATCCGTTATATATATGTATATACATAAAGATGTTTATATATGTACATATATATATATATATATATATATATATATATATATATATATATATATATATATATATATATATATATATATATACACATATGTATATATAAATGTATATATATACAGTATGTATAAATGATATATATAGATATAAATTTATATACGTATATTTATATATATATATATATATATATATATATATATATATATATATATATATATATATATATATATATATATATATATATGTATACTGTATATTTACACACACACACACACACACATATATATATATATATATATATATATATATATATATATATATTTATATATATAAATATATATATATATATATGTATATATATATGTATATATATATATATATATATATATATATATATTTATATATATAAATATATATATATATATATATATATATATATATATATATATATATATTCATATACATATATATATATATATATATATATATATATATATATATATATAATATGTATGTGTATATATAAATATATATATATATATACATATATATATATAAATTATATATATATATATATATATATATATATATATATATATATATATATATATATATATATATATATATATATATATACATATAATATTCTTGACATTAATTAATCTATTCATTAAAAAAATCAAATAAAATCTATTCCTTATAATTTTCTCGGTATCATCAAATAAAGAGAGAGAGAGAGAGAGAGAGAGAGAGAGAGAGAGAGAGAGAGAGAGAGAGAGAGAGAGAGAGAGAGAGAGAGAGAGAGAGAGAGAGAGAGGTTTGTCAAAGCAGCAGATTATATCAATCTTACTTTCGAAAATTTTATGCCCACCTTTTTTAGCAAATGTGGCAATTGTGAGTACGAGATATTATTGGACTTCTATATATGTAAAGAGGCACCGAGGTAATTCATTTCCTCTGAAGAGAAGCATATCAGGGAACAGGGAAAGAACTTCTTATAATGAAACTTTCCTTGTATCCTACTTCCAACTAATCTGATGGTTCTTTTATGGCTATTCTTCTTCACCCAAGGGGTTAACTATTACAATGTACAGTAATTGTTCAGAGGCCACTTTCCTCTTGGTAAGGGTAAGTGAGACTCCTTAGTTATGGTAAGCAGCTCTTCTAGGAGAAGGACACTCCAAAATCAAACCATGGTTCTCTAGTCTTGGGTAGTGCCTTAGCCTCTGTACCATGGTCTTCCACTTTCTAGAGTTAGAGTGCTCTTGCTTGAGTGTACACTCGGGCACACTGTTCTATCTTATTTCTCTTCCTCTTGTTTTGTTAAAGTTTTATAGTTTATATAGGAAATGTTTATTTGAATTTTATTGATATTCTTAAAATATTTTATAAGTCATTGTTTCCTTTCCTCAATTGGGCTATTTTTCTTGTTGGGGCCCCACGACTTATAGCATCCTACATTTCCCAATAGGGTTGTAGCTTAGTATTTAATAATAATAATAATAATAATAATAATAATAATAATAATAATAATAATAATAATAATAATAATAATAATAATAATTTAGTTTGGCCTGGATATGATATTTTATATGTCGTAGATGCTTTGAGTAATTCTAAAGACTTGAAACGGAAATTCTTTATGAAGATATACAGTTAATTCTAGTAATCGTGTCTTCTCCACCATAGCGAGTCTCCTGTTGCCCAGTATTCTAGAAGTTCTGTTCAAGCTATGATCAGATTATGAAATAATTTACGAAATCAGTTACTTGAATCTGTGTAACTTTAGAAGTTCGAACTTGCTGCAATTTTTATTTTTTATGTTGAACAGGTTAACATAAATCTATCTTTAAAGGTTATTTTTGATAGATTACTTATGATCGTTTTCAAACTTAAAAAAAAAGGAAAAAAAATATATTAAAGAAGCTGATTTTTCTTATTAAATTCATTACACATAAAAGGGGTTTTTATGTAAAAATGCATATAATTGAAAGTGATATAGAGAGATTCCATGTTTTCCATAATGACTTACAATTCATATTGAAAATCATATTAGAAATTTATGTATTTATTTTGAAAGGTAATAATACATGTATTCGATATGTAAAAAGTGATCCTAAGAATTTCATGATTATATGGAAAATTACAACTAAATGTATGTTTAAATATAAATTTATATTTAATGAAAAATCA
>NC_090727.1:39751706-39754206 GCF_036898095.1 Palaemon carinicauda
ACTTCCGCAAAAGTGAAGGTTTTCTCCACGTTTGACCACTGGAAGAGGTATTTTCAGGTGCCCAGGAACCCAGAAGACATCTTGAACACCGCTATCATAACCCACATTAATAATTACACCTTTAATTATTCCTGCTTTGGCCTTCCTAATGCTTGGGCTGCTTTTCAACTTATCTTGGACTGCATCTTCAAGGCCCTCCCCTTTTGTGTATTCTCCGCAGACGACATACTTGTGTTTTCTTTCTCCAAAGAGGAATAAACCATCATCTATGCACCGTGCTCAACCACCTACAACAGAACAGCCTTCTCCAGTACGACAAGTGTAACTTTGGCACCAACGAAGTATCGTTCTTAGGGCACCACATCATTGCTGAAGGGGTTCACCCCTCCCTGAACAGATAGCAGACGTTCAGAACTTCCCATGGCCACGACTGTCAAAGCACTGCAAAAATTCTTGGGCATGATCAACTATTACCCCATTTTCCTGGCAGCCATTGCCACCTTTCTAGTTCCCCTTTACACTTCCCTGAAGGGCAAGCCACAAGACCTAAAATAGAAGCAACCTTCTTCAACTTAAAGAATACCCTATTAACAGCTGCTGCTCTCAGTTTTCGTGTGCCACATGCACGTCTTATTCCCCCCAATGATGCCAGTGACGTTGCTATTGGGGCTGTACTCGAGCAGGAGGCCACCTGTTCATCCAGCTATCAACTTTTTTTCAGTAGAAAACTGTCTAAAGGGGAATACGGCTATTCTACCTTTGACCGCGAATTTCTGGCGTTGTATTTGGTTTTTGTCAATTTTCCGCTTTTTGGAAGGTATTACATTCGCCATTCACATGGTCCACATGCCTTTGTGCTTGCCTTCACTTGACAGTCTGACACATGGTCCACCCAACACATTTCCGCTATGAATGAATAACATCGTACCTTTCAGTAGCTTCCAGAGAAAATAAATAACATTGCCAGTGCATGTCAATAAATAGATTGGCTGCCATTCACATGGAATTGTATAACAATACCTTGACCGAAGAATAAAAAAAAAAACCAAACATGTAGGACATCCTGCACATCCCTCCGTTGAGAGGACGTCCCCCTCGGTGACTTTAACTCCACCCTCCTCTCTGACGTTAGTAGTGGTAGATCCATCCTGTGAATACCTTCTCCCATCCACCGGTAATTAATTTTTGGCTATTCACATCCCTCATGCTGTTCGACAACAGAGCTACTGAGGATGAATTTAATTTATCATGGCATTACTAAAGATGCCAAGGATTGGGTCTGTGCCTGTACTTCATGTCATACATTAAAAGTACATGGATACACTGATTCAGGAGTGGGCACCTTCCCTTAACCTCAGCGGTGTCTTTTCCATATTCATGTCGATGTCGTAGGTCTCCTACCCACATCACAAGGACATCGTTACCTGCTTACCATCATCAAATGCTTCACTAGTTGGCCTGAAGACATTCAAATGGAAACTGCAACAACCGGCTTGTGTATATCTTCCTTATACTTAGGAAGGATAGCGAGATTTGGTATCTCTAAGCATAATACTTCTAATAGGGTACCACTTTCACATCTCAATTGCGAACATCATTAGCGAATCTCTTTAGAATCCTTCTTCATTGGACAACTGCATATAACTTTGATGGCAGCGGAATGGTTGAATGTTCTCACCCTACCTTCAAAGCAGCTTTGATGTCTTGCTAGAAGATTTTCAACTGGTTTACGTAGCTTTCCTGGGACCTCTTGGTACTGGTGTATGGACACCCATTAGTCGTCTCTGCCGGACATATCATATCTGCAACCTTCCCCAACAATCTCCACTGACTACGTCACGTTATGGAAAAATTTACTACATGCCAACAGACTTACAAGCCCTCAGCTAAGCAGCACATACCGTCAGATCTGTACAAAGCAACGTACGTTTACCTGCTCAACAACAATATCAAACCACCGTTAACGCCCCCTTACACTGGCCCTTTCCGCGTATTCCATTGTACGTCTAAAGCATTCATCTGTAACTTGCATGGCAAAGATTGATCACTTAAAACCAGCATATCTCCAACCAGTTGACCTTCTTATACTAAGCATCTCAAGAGCAAGATTCCCAACTTCATATGTATGTCATTTTTAGGACGGGAGTCGAGTAACTTACAGGTTTGACACTCGTACATTGATACGGTATTTTTCTTTTTGATTGTATATCGCCTCTACATCTCTCTGTCAATTGTACCAGTTCAAACCTTTTGTTCTTGCATTCATTTGTTATAATTTTGTGACCTTACACTGAAACTGTTGTAGAAATGAAGTTACTTGCATTTACTTCATGCCTCGGTTATCATGGCGATACGCACACAACCATTGATATGGGAGCAAACTAAAGTAGAGGTTATTCTAATATGTAACATGAAAAAACGTACATGGACATGATGTATAATGAGAATGAATGATAATAGATGGATGTTAAGGATAAAGAGCAGGTCCCTAGGGATTGGA
>NC_090727.1:39761706-39774206 GCF_036898095.1 Palaemon carinicauda
ACACACATATATGCACATACACACACAGATATGCACACACACACACACACACACGCATATATATATATATATATATATATATATATATATATATATATATATATAGATGTATACATGTATGTATACAGTATATGTATACATATGTATGTATGTATGTATATGTATACATATGTATGTATGTATATATATACACATATATATGATAATATATATATATATATATATATATATATATATATATATGTATATATATATAATCATATATATATATATATATATATATATATATATATATATATATATATATATATAAATATATATATATATATATATATGTATATATATATATATATATATATATATATATATATATATATATATATATATATATATATATATATATATATATATATATATATATATATATATATATATATATATATATATATATATATATATATATATATATATATATCATCATCAGCTGTTGCTAGTCCAATGCATAAAAAGGGTCTCATACATATCCTTCCAACTGCGTATTTTTCTGGTCTTTCCAGGCCACTTAGTTCGTCAATATCTCCATCGCCCTTTTCCTCCGCTGCTTTTTTTGTTATCTCTGTTGTTCCTTATGTTCATCTATTATCTGTAACTGTCAGTATATGTCTTGCCAATGCCATATTCTTTTTTTATATCTTTAACTATAATCTACTTTTTTTGCTCTGGTATATATGCTGTTCTATTTAACTATATGTGTTATTCCCATCATTTTCCTTCCATTACTCTTTGAGGTATAACTAGGTAATGATTCTAAGGCTTTAGTTAGGCTCCACGTTTCTTTTGCAGAAATTAATCCTGGTAGGACATCTGATTAAATACATTTTTTTTTTTAGAGAATTTGGACTTTTACTTTTCATAATCTCATTTTGTTTACCAAGCGCTCTCCATCCTATGCTAATCCTTATCTTAATTTTAGTATCATATCCCCGGTAAAACATATCATTTGTCCTAAATACGTATATTCATCAACATCTCTAGAAGTTTATTCATAACCCTTATTTGCTTGTCTACATTCTCATTGAACATTGTCTTAGTCTAACTCATAAAAAATTTTAGTCATACTTTTCTACTACTCATTCATTAAACAGAATTTTGTCTTCTGTAAATCTATAGTTGTTAAGGTATTATTATTATTATTATTATTATTATTCGTGTGTTCCCTCCTTTTAATTAATATATTGATAAAGTTTTTCCCAGCTGTACGTATAGACTATTCTTGCAGACATTTTTTGAAAAGTTGCGTGAATTTTACTTCTATGAAATCTTTTACATCAACTATTAAATTAATTTTTCAGTCCATCTTTTCAAGTGGCTTTGCCTCTTTTCCAGCCATTAAATGATCACTTTTCCCAATGCTAACTTTGTTACTGGGCTAGTTGCTTCATTATTTCTATTGACAAATATATTCCTTATATATCTCTTGAATAGAAATCATCTGCAAGTTTTATCACATCATCTCTTTTGCTGTTGTAACTTTCATTTTCCTCCTTTTCAGCATTTGTTTTTGTGAGTAAATTTGTTCATATTCTAAAGATTAAATATTATGTCCTTTTTTTTATCCATTGATAGGGAAAAAGATGATGTCAGATGTGTGCATCATAATTGAGATATCTTCTTATTAAAAATATAATAAAATATTTAAGATCGGAATAATATCATCCTACCAAATTAATGAAGAAGTAACTTGATTTAGTCATATCTTTTAAATGAAAATATATTTTGTTTATGTTCTATGAAGATTTGTAGGTTATAGATAACTTATCAAGAATATATTGATATAGCAAAGTAACAAAGGTGTATTAACGAACCCCAACTTTTTGCAGAAAACACCAATGAATATTATTAAATTGACATTTGAGTTGCATGATTCTTGATTCAACAGTTCTTGAGTAGGCAGAAGTAAGATAGAAAACATCTATTTTTCTTTTAGATACGTGTTGGAATGGAATATAGGCTAGACGGAAATTTCACAAGATTCACCTTGTTTGCAACATCATATGGAAATTACTCACTCACGGATGGGGCACTTTACTGCCACTCTTTTGGAGTCCAAGGAAGGTTTCTAAGTATCCAAAGAATTTCAGCTCCCACAACCTATTGGTATATCAAAGAAGTATTTGTGTACGCAGAAATAATTGGTTAAACTAAGGCCCTTATTTTCAAAAGGAAACGCAAACAAAAGCATGATAATCACTGTCATAATTATCAAAAAAGTCTAATTTTCTGTTGGTAGTACTTTAGAAAATCTTTAATTTCACTTTTTAAAACCCTGATGGAAGGAAGTGGACATAGGCTAATTTTAACTCTTGAAATAGTAAATGTTAAAAGATTAGACAAAGTCACGAAAGACTTTCAGTTCCTGTTTCAGTTGAGGCACTGTTTGTGGTAATAATTATACACTCCTTTTTTATTAAATGTTGTGAGAGGAATAATTTATGAAGAATATCATAATATAACTTTTTTTTTCTATAATTTTGCTTCACAATAATAACTAATCTTATCAACAAAACTCGCAATTCCTTTTCAAATTGCACACCTGGTCACAATTACAGTTGTGTTTGTAGTTTAAATACCCTGAGGAATACTATAACGTTTGTCACATAATTAGCAAGTAGAATACCATTCATAATCCTGCACTCACATTCATATTCAAACTGTCAAAATACTAAATAAAACACTAAAAAATACAATTGTTGTTTTATATTTATTCCAGGTTTTAATCTATTTAGTTTAAATTAAAAACGGTATTAAGTTTAGAAATAGATAAGAGGGGATTTGTCTCTCTGTGGAATATTATTATCCATCCATCCATATACCAAGGCACTTCCCCCAATTTTGGGGGGTAGCCGACACCAACAATGAAACAAAACAAAAAAAGGGGACCTCTACTCTCTATGTTCCTTCAGCCTAATCAGGGACTCAACCGAGTTCAGCTGGTACTGCTAGGGTGCCACAGCCCAACCTCCCACATTTCCACCACAGATGAAGCTTATAATGCTGACTCCCCTACTGCTGCTACCTCCGCGGTCATCTAAGGCACCGGAGGAAGCAGCAGGGCCTACTGGAACTGCGTCACAATCGCTCGCCATTCATTCCTATTTCTAGCACGCTCTCTTGCCTCTCTCACATCTATCCTCCTATCACCCAGAGCTTTCTTCACACCATCCATCCACCCAAACCTTGGCCTTCCTCTTGTACTTCTCCCATCAACTCTTGCATTCATCACCTTCTTTAGCAGACAACCATTTTCCATTCTCTCAACATGGCCAAACCACCTCAACACATTCATATCCACTCTAGCCGCTAACTCATTTCTTACACCCGTTCTCTCTCTCACCACTTCGTTCCTAACCCTATCTACTCGAGATACACCAGCCATACTCCTTAGACACTTCATCTCAAACACATTCAATTTCTGTCTCTCCATCACTTTCATTCCCCACAACTCCGATCCATACATCACAGTTGGTACAATCACTTTCTCATATAGAACTCTCTTTACATTCATGCCCAACCCTCTATTTTTTACTACTCCCTTAACTGCCCCCAACACTTTGCAACCTTCATTCACTCTCTGACGTACATCTGCTTCCACTCCACCATTTGCTGCAACTATAGACCCCAAGTACTTAAACTGATCCACCTCCTCATGTAACTCTCCACTCAACATGACATTCAACCCTGCACCACCGTCCCTTCTCGTACATCTCATAACCTTACTCTTACCCACATTAACTCTCAACTTCCTTCTCTCACACACCTTTCCAAATTCTGTCACTAGTCGGTCAAGCTTCTCTTCTGTGTCTGCTACCAGTACAGTATCATCCGCAAACAACAACTGATTTACCTCCCATTCATGGTCATTCTCGCCTACCAGTTTTAATCCTCGTCCAAGCACTCGAGCATTCACCTCTCTCACCACTCCATCAACATACAAGTTAAACAACCACGGCGACATCACACATCCCTATCTCAGCCCCACTCTCACCGGAAACCAATCACTCACTTCATTTCCTATTCTAACACATGCTTTACTACCTTTGTAGAAACTTTTCACTGCTTGCAACAACCTTCCACCAACTCCATATAACCTCATCACATTCCACATTGCTTCCCCATCAACTCTATCATATGCTTTCTCCAGATCCATAAACGCAACATACACCTCCTTACCTTTTGCTAAATATTTCTCGCATATCTGCCTAATTGTAAAAATCTGATTCATACAACCCCTACCTCTTCTAAAACCACCCTGTACTTCCAAGATTGCATTCTCTGTTTTATCCTTAATCCTATTAATCAATACTCTACCATACACTTTTCCAACTACGCTCAACAAACTAATACCTCTTGAATTACAACACTCATGCACATCTCCCTTACCCTTATATAGTGGTACAATACATGCACAAACCCAATCTACTAGTACCATTGACAACACAAAACACATATTAAACAATCTCACCAACCATTCAAGTACAGTCACACCCCCTTCCTTCAACATCTCAGCTTTCACACCATCCATACCAGATGCTTTTCCTACTCTCGTTTCATCTAGTGCTCTCCTCACTTCATCTATTGTAATCTCTCTCTCATTCTCATCTCCCATCACTAGCACCTCAACACCTGGAACAGCAATTATATCTGCCTCCCTATTATCCTCAACATTCAGCAAACTTTCAAAATATTCCGCCCACCTTTTCCTTGCCTCCTCTCCTTTTAACAACCTTCCATTTCCATCTTTCACTGTCTCTTCAATTCTTGCGCCAGCCTTCCTTACTCTCTTCACTTCTTTCCAAAACTTCTTATTCTCTTCATATGACTGACCCAATCCCTGACCCCACCTCAGGTCAGCTGCCCTCTTTGCCTCACGTACCTTGCGCTTTACTTCCACATTTTTCTCTCTATATTTTTTATACTTCTCTATACTATTACTCTGCAGCCATTCTTCAAAAGCCCTCTTTTTCTCTTCCACTTTTACCTTCACTCCTTCATTCCACCATTCACTGCCCTTCCTCATGCTGCCTCCAACAACCTTCTTGCCACATATATCACTTGCAATCCCAACAAAATTTTCTTTTACTAACTTCCACTCCTCCTCTAAATTACCAGTTTCTCTTACTCTCACCTCGTCATATGCCATTTTCAACCTTTCCTGATATTTACTTTTTACCCCCGGTTTTATTAGCTCTTCAATCCTCACTACCTCCCTTTTACATCCACCTACTCTATTCCCCCACTGTTTTGCTAAAACTAATTTTCCTTCCACCAAAAAATGATCAGACATACCGTTAGCCATACCCCTAAACACGTGCACGTCTTTCAATCTTCCAAACATTCTTTTAGTTATCAACACATAATCCATTAATGCCCTTTCTACTACTCTTCCATTTGCCACTCTTACCCATGTGTACTTATTTTTATCTCTCTTTTCAAAGAAGCTAGCACTTATTACTGTATCATTATAGTTTTATAATGATAATTATTGGTGTAGGCTATGTTGGTTAATATAGTCTGTGCATATTAAAATTCATTTGTTTGCACATGCGCGTTAGAGACTACTGGTGAAGGTTTCCAGGACGGTGGGTGTCTTCGGACATACTGGTTGAGGTTTGTGGTGGCGATGGTCACGTGATCAGTTGCTCCTGATATGAGGTGTGTATTACTTGGTTTAGTGGTTAGTGTAACCTAACATGTACGATTATTTATATTGTTGATGAATACTTTTCAGTACGATTGTACTCATTGTCAAAGTGATTACGAGGTATCAAATTATGCATAAATTGTGGGATTTTAACTGGCGTTCATTAAAGTTGTCTTGTTACTAAGATTTGCAGCAGGCGGGGTGTTGGTATAACTCGGTATTTGGTGTTATGATGATTAAACGATGTACTGTTGTATTTTACTATTTGTGTGTTGGGACTGTGATATATCATATTATGAATTGGTTACTATGTGTGTGTAGTATTTGAAGTTTTGTAAATGCTTGCAGTTAAATAAAAGGACGGAAGTACCGTTCGAGAAGTTAATTGGTTGGGTTTAATGAATTCCCAGGCCGCCGATGTCGTAAATGATGTAAGTGTTAAATTATATTAATTCGCTTGTCATGCTAAGAGTATATTTATATTTATATTTAAATAACGGAATTGAATTTATTGCTAGCTGCTAATATTTGAACAAATTTTGTTATCACTGGACATGTATAAAATTTTAAATGCTTCTGTATAAATGGTGGAATTTTGGGATTGAGCATTGATGTATTGGCTGAAACAAGTTTTTGTATTTTAGGTTGAATCCTGTTCTAATAAAAGACTTGATGCAACAACGTGTTTGGTGACCTGGCGAAACAATTACCATCTCTTGTTCAACACACATGTCTACCAATCTCTCACCACTCTCATTTTCACCTGGTACGCCATACTTCCCAATGACACCTTCTACCTCTCCAGCGCCCACTCTAGCATTTAAGTCACCCATAACAATTACATGGTGTGGCCTGGAACAATTGGGGCACTTTGATGTGGTGTGTTGTCCTTCCTTTTGGGATTTTATGCACACTTCTGTGCAATGTATTGTTTCAAGATATACATATATATATATATATATATATATATATATATATATATATATATATATATATATTATATATATTTATGTATGTATATATATATATATATATATATATATATATATATATATATGTATGTGTATATATATGTGTATATATATGTATATATATATATATATATATATATATATATATATATATATATACATATATACTTATATATATATATATATATATATTATATGTACATATATATATATATATATATATATATATATATATATATATATATATATGTGTGTGTGTGTGTGTGTGTGTATATATATATATATTGTACGGTTATCGTCTTATCCGCCGTGTTTCTTTCCCCTGTACTCTTTTCTTATAATTTTAACTTTATTATTGGTTCCACGCAGAGGATTTTTGTATCACGATGTTACTCTCTTTGAGAGCTTAATTTTAATGTATAATACTGTAAATTTCTTTAGGCTACCGCCTCGGTATTTATTGATTTATTTTAAATCAAACCACAATGATTTTGGCGGTTGGAAATGTTTCCCTCCCGAGCTACGTTTCCGTCCGCACTCTGTCATGTAGTGACCGTTGGAAGTTCAGTAAATTCGATGCTATAGATGCACAGGCCCCATCATCTGCGGAGTCTGCAGGCAGAGACATTGCACAGAAGTGTGCATAAAATCCCAAAAGGAAGGACAACACACCACATCCAAGTGCCCCAATTGTTCCAGGCCACACCATGCTTGGAATAAGCGCTGCCCAGAACGTCTCAAGAGGATTGCAGCCATGAAGAATACATCCTCTCCAAACCAAAAGAAACCAGCTCCAATTTAACCACCGAAAGACCAAAGACCTCGTCAGAGAAGACAGCGCCAGCCAGCTCCTGTTCCTGCGCCTGCACCTGCAACTGCTCCTCATAAGGACTAGCAACGACTTGCAACTGCTCCTAATAAGG
Source organism: Palaemon carinicauda (assembly GCF_036898095.1). Lineage (NCBI taxonomy): Eukaryota > Metazoa > Arthropoda > Malacostraca > Decapoda > Palaemonidae > Palaemon > Palaemon carinicauda. The sequence continues at coordinate 39,769,302 of NC_090727.1, forward strand.
ACCAGCAACTATTCCTCATAAGGATCAGCACCGACCTGCAACTGCTCCTCATAAGGACCAGCAACGACCCTCATCCTCAATCCCATCACCTTGCAAGGCCTCATACCTATCACCTTCCAGATCCTCACCAGAGTCCTTTCCTTATCCTCGCCTCCCACCTTCCTGCAACTCCTGCAACAATTCCACCTTCCAGCCACCGACAGGGATAAGCCTCTTTGCTTAAACCTACTCCTATTCTCTCTTACTGCAGAATACTTCTTTCCTTTCCCAGTCTCTCCAACTTACTGGGACTTGCTGCTATCAATACTTTTTCTCTAACTAAAACTTTTCTTTCGTGGACCTAAAAATGAGTCCCCTTTTTCGGGTTACTTTCTGCCCCTTTCCATGTCTTGTAAAATCCCTCCTTAATCCCTCATTCAGCATCCTTTTTCCAGTTCCAGACTCTTTCAAATCCAACCTCTTCTTTTTAATACACCAATTTTTTGGCTCCTTTTGGAGTTCTCATTCCAGATTATTATCCTCTTACGGGCTGTCCAGGACAAGAGCCCGTGTCATGCTACAGGCATGGAAATCTTCAACAAGAACAACATTTATCAGTCTTTCTCCACTCGTCTTGCTGTCCTCACAATTGTTGACCCCGGAGATGTTGGAAACACATAGCAGTTTTGGCTTGCCATTAACGAACTAATTACGGCTGCGTTTCCTTCGTATATCTCCTTTTGCCATTAACGTTTAAGACGTCTTTTGCCTTTAGTACACACTTCAGTTTCATGAGGCAGTAACGATGATTATATCTGACATAACCAGCTCACGCCCTTGGCCCGATACATCAACTGACCATAACAAAATCACGCAGCCCATCGCGGCCAGCAACCACTTAGCTGCGCCCAAAGTCAAGCTGCCACCGTTCTCATAGCTCAACACCGCCTCATGGTTCCTGAGGCCGGACGTACACTTCAGGGTGGTCAATCTAAACGACCCTTGCACCAAAGCTAACATCATCCTGACCTCCATCCCTGAGGAGGTATTTGACAAGATCTCCTCATGGCTTGACGCTCACTCCGGTCAGGTATCCTACGACGACCTGGGAACAAAACTAATTAATATATACTCACTTTCCGTCTCGGCTAGGGCACAAAAGGTCCTTTATATCAGCAATAGACCCATGGGCGACACCTCTCTTGTAGAAGCATGGGATGAACTCGTTGGACTTCTCATGCTGCCCGAGACCAACGCCAATGGACGACAACGAGAGATAACCCTATCTCGCAAAATATTCCTTCGACGCCTTCCGCAGGATGTGAGAGCCTAGCTCACCGATACCGACACCCTCCCGATGAACAACCTCCTGTCCAGGGCCCAGAAGTTGTACGATGCCTCCAAGGCGACTCTTTCAGCTGCTCATCCCTTTACTCCTCAGTGGCAGCCTCTGTTGACGACGACAAAATTCGCACTGATGAAGAAGAAACCTCTGCAGCTGATGCAGCAGAATCATAGACCGAACCCGACTTGCTGTTTCTACCACCAGCAGTTTGGGAGCAACGCAATGAAGTGCAGGCCCCCCTGCAAGTTCGTGAGGAAATTACGATGCCAGCCACCACCGATATCTACTGTCGCCGCAGTAGCAGATCATAGGAAGATCAGATTCTACATCCTTGATGCCGTATCCAACTGTAGCCTTATGGTTGATACCGGCTGTAGGCAATAAGCATTTCCTCCCTCACAGGCTGAACTAAACCGGGTACCTAGCAGTGATGCTCCTTTGCTCATCGCCGCCAATGGATCTCCCATGTGGTGTTATGGGACTAGGGTGCTTAAAATCTCAATCATAGGCAGATTTTACACTTGGCCCTTCGCCATCCCCGACATAAGACTTCCTGGCTCACCATGGCCTACTCGTTGACGTCGCCGGGAATCACCTCATCGACACTGGGACATGCTGAACCCGCCCACTACGAGCTGGCCTGGGTATCACACCCATCTCCGCCGTCGTAGCACAGCCCTATGCCGCCCTTCTTCAGGAGTTCCCCGACGTTTTCAAGCCGGAACTTTGACAGTCACCGGGATTCCCCTCCAAGCATGGGGTCTACCACCATATCAGCATAACGGGATCTCCCACGCACGACAAGATCCACCGCCTCCTGCCGCAGAACCTGAGAGATGCTAAACGTGCCTTCAAAGACATGGAATGGATGGGCATATGCACGAATGCATCCAGTCTATGAGTGTCTCCACTCCACATGGTGAAGAAACCGGATGGGACAGGAAGGCCCTGCAATGACTACCTTAACCTCATCACACCGCCATACCACTACCCTCTACTGAACATGCAAGACCTCACCAGCGCCCTTCATGGGGTCAAAATTTTTGATAAAATGGCCTTCTTATAACGCACTTTTAGGTTCCTGTGTTCCCAGAGGACGTGTCTAAGACCGCCATCATAATGCCATTCGGCTCCTACACCTTTTCATATTCAACGCAACGCTGGGGCCCTGTTTCAAGAAATGATGGACAGCATCCGGGGGGACATCATAATCTTCTCCAGGACGAAAGAGGAACACGGGAGACACGTCCGCGCTGTGCTGAAACGCCTTCAGGAGAACGGTTTGATCATGCACTTCAACAAGGGCCCGTTTGGCGCCAAGAGAGTGGACTTCCTCAGACATCAAATATCCACTGAGAGCGTAAAACCCACAACGACCAAGGTGGACGCCGTGAAAACCTTTCCAACCCCAACGACCATCCATTACCTTCAGGAGTTTTTGGGGATGGTAAACTACTACCGTCGCTTCATTCCCAACATTGCCCACATCCAGACTCCCCTCAATGACGTCCTGAAGGGAAAAGCCAAGAAGCTCGTCTGGGGTCCCCTGCAGCAATGCGGCCTTGACAAAATGAAGGCCGTCCTCGGCGAAGCTACCACCCTGGTGCCCCGCGAACCCCCTGCATAATCGATAGTTCCTCTGGTCACTGCAACCTCACCATCCATGTGAGATAAGGCTTTGTGGTGGCAGGGTGGTAGGGTCCATGCCCGGTGATTGCCAGACTAGGGTTCCAAAGCCACTCATATTTTTTAGTTCCTTTGGTTGTTGTAACCTCACCATCCCTGTGAACTACGGCTTTGTGGTGGCCTGGTGGTAGCGTCCTTGCCTGGTGATTGCCAGACTGGGGTTCGAATGCCTCTCATATTCGTTAGTTCCTTTGGTTGTTGTAATCTCACCATCCATTTGAGTTAATGCTTTGTGGTGTCCTGGTGTTAGCTTCGTTGCCTGGTGATCGGCGTACTGGGGTTCGAACCTTGCTCATATTCTTTAATTCCTTTGGTTTTCGTAACCTCACCCTCCATGTGAGCTAAAGCTTTGTGGTGGACTGGTGGTAGCGTCCTTGCCTGATGATTGCCAGAGTGAGGTTCGAACCCCACTCATTTACTTTAGTTCCTTTGGTTGTTGTAACCTCACCATCCATGCGAGTTAAGGCTTTGTGGTGGTCTGGTGGTAGTGTCCTTGCCTGGTGATTGCCTGAGTAAGGTTCAAACCCCACTCATACTCTTTAGTTCCTTTGGTTGTTGTAACCTCACCATCCTTGTGAGCTAAGGCTTTGTGGTGGCCTGGTGGAAGTGTCCTTACATGGTGGTTGCCAGACAGCGGTTAGAACCCCCTTCATATTCGATAGTTCCCTTGGTTTTCGTAACCTAACCCTCCATGTGAGCTAAAGCTTTGTGGTGGCCTGGTGGTAGCGATCTTGCCTGATGATTGCCAGAATGGGGATCGAACCCCGCTCATATTCTTTAGTTCCTTTGGTTGTTGTAACCTCACTATCCATGTGAGCTAAGTCTTTGTGGTGGCCTAGTGGTAGCGTTCTTGCCTTAGTGATTGCCAGACAGGGGTTCGGACGCCGCTCATATTCTTTCGTTCCTTTGGTGGTTGTAACCTCACCGTCCATGTGAGCTACAATTTTGTCGTGGCCTGGTGGTAGCATCCTTGCCTGGTGATTGCCAAACTGGGTTTACGAGCCCCGCTCATATCCTTTAGTTCCTTTGGTTGTTGTAACCCCACCATCCATGTGAGCTAAGGCATTGTGGTAGCATCCTTGCCTGGTAATTGCCAGATTGGGGATCGAACACTATTCATATTCTTTAGTTCCTTTGGTTTTTGTAACCCCACCTTCCATGCAAGCTAAGGCTTTGTGGTGGCCTGGTGGTAGCGTCCTTGCCTGGTGATTGCCAGACTGCAGTTCGAGCCCCCTTCATACTCAATAGTTTCTTTGGTTGCTGCAACCTCACCATACCTGTGAGGTAAGGCTTTGTGGTGGCCTGGTGGTAGGGTCCTGGCTGTAATGTTGTGGTATATCGCAGAAGAAAATCAAATAACATACTGCTATAGTTGATCTCTGAGAGAAATTTCCTAAAACTAAATTTAGCTGATTTTTTTTTTATTGAAGGTGTGAAGGATGCTTATGAATGGCAGAGGCAAGTGACAGTAACATTGCCCTATTGAGCAGGACAATGCCCTAGAGACTGACCATATACACCCAAGCTAGGATCAAGGAGAGTTCCACTGAAACAACTACCTGACCAGAAAGATCACTCAATAACTTGGAAGGATACAATAGGCAAAATCATATATAAAGAGAAAAAGCAAATGCATTTAAATTTCATTACAGTAATTTTACGTAGTAGCATTACCAATCTTAAATTTGAATAACCATAATTGACCAATGATGATAGAGTGAAGTGCAGTGAGATATGAAAAGAACTGCTTTTCGTTGAAATTGAAGTGATTCGTGAAACATAGCAGTAGAGTCATATGGTGGAGCTGAGAAAAAAAGATAGGATACGATTAGTCATTTTGTAACGTGAAAACAAAACATTTCGTATTGCGTTTTAGTGTGATTTTAAATCAGTCA
>NC_090727.1:39779206-39786706 GCF_036898095.1 Palaemon carinicauda
GCCGCCTCTACTGCCGGCAATACCTGCCTCCCTCTTGGTGACTTCCCTACCCTTGCCGCCAGCCCCCCGTGTACCGAGGGACTGCCGGCTGCCGCCGGCTTCTACCGGCAGCTCTCCTACTCCTATCTAATCGTCCGCTTGCCGGTCGATCTCCGGAGTGCCGGCATATACTGCCGGCAACCCGATACTACCTGTACCATCCTTACCCCAGTCACCAATCCGGCATCCTCCGGCTGCCGGAGCCGCCGCTCCCTGCCGGCGTGCCGCCGTTGTGCCGGCGGCCGCCATCCTGGTATCTAACTGACTTTGAAAATTGTCTGTTCTAGTGCCAGAATCTATGCTGGAGCGAGCTCCGGCGTGCCGGCGGCTTGCCGGATGCCCCGGAGGCGTCAAGAATACTTGCACCCCCTCTCTGTAGCTATCATAAGACTAAGATAGCCCTACCTTGCAAATAGATAAGCTGCTTTGCTTCTAAGATCAGTACCTAGTACTGCTCTATTAGTGATCATGCTGTCTCTTTGCATTCTTCTATTTCCAGCATGCTATGTGCATCTTAGCGCGGCTGGTTACCAGAAGCAGTTACCCTTAATGAGGCCTTCTGGCTCTTATCTGGGAACCGAATGAATTCGATCCCAACCTTGTCCTTGGCTTTCCATGGAGTTCCAATATAATGGGAATCCTAGGAAACTATATCCAATGATCTCGGTCATTTGGATTATCCCAGGACCAAGCCTATGGTAACCAGCCAGGCGAGATGCATGGAGCGTGTTCTCCTTTACTGTTTCATTCTCTATGCATCACACCTTCCTTAAGTTAAAATTAATGATTAATATTAACTTAATTTAAGAGCCATTCCTATGACTCCCCCATACTCATTTTCTCTTTCTTCCACAGGAGGAGCAGATGAAGTGCGATTTCGCCTACTGTGCTGTGAAACGCTCGCAGTTTTACGGACATACGGCGTGCAGGACTCACGCCCCTTGCTCAGACAAGAAAGGGGATTGGAAGTTCTGGAATCCACTGGAATGTACGGTCTGCCAGGCCTACCTAGTTGAGGCCTTCCATAACCCTCCCTCAGCGGAGGTTAGAGACATTGCTCGTGAAAAACTGCGCAAGTGGGTGCGTGGTTTTCAGAGAAATGCTACTGGACCGTACCTGGCCACCGAAGAACTGAGGTCCCTGTTGTTCCCTAAGGCCTCCCCTGACTCAGTGGTTCCAAAGGAAGCAATCCCCACTGTCCAAATTACGGTGGAACCTGATGTGGTCATGGCTCAGTCCATGCACGAGTGTCGTTTGGATTCCGAGGATGATGAACAGATCTCTGACGTCTCGGAAGACACGGAGAAGACGCTTATGGCTCAAGGAGCCGAAGAGGACGAAGACAAGGTGGAATACACCGAGTCGGAGATTGGAGCTACTCCCTCGTCCATCCCTCCGCCTACTCCTACACCGACGGAAATGTCCCTTCCGTCTACCTCCTCGACCCCGGATCCTTCCTCTTCTACCCAAGAACTGATCCGACTGATTAGAGCTGTCATGGACGACAGACTGAAGGAGAACCAGGAGTCCATCAGGTCTATGATTGGATCCAGAGACACGAAGAAGATCTCGGTCAAGGATCTCCCAGCTTGCTCTCATGCCAACCCGTGGAGGTATGCAGAGCATATGGTTATTGCGACCGGCAGGATCTTTGTTAGCGACAAGATCGGCACGGTCCCGTTGGAAGATGTGGAGTTCTTCCCAAGCTTCGAGGCCTACCCGGACTGTTACGTCCGACTTCGTTCTGAACCTGCCTCGAAAGAGGAGACCGAACCTAAAGAAGAGATAGTGTTCGATCTCGCAAAGGCCCAGGCTATGCTAGCCTCCGCATTTAAGAGCAGGGGCTTTACCTGCTCTAAGCTTCCTGCCTTGAGCAAGAAGCATCCTACATATGTCGCACCTGACACTGCGATTCTTCCATTCTTGGAAAAGGCCTTAGCTGCATGCCTTAAAGCGGCGGAAGAAGGAAAACCCTGCCCTGCACTGGAGGAGTGCAGACCCTTCTCCATCGTGACACCCCCTGACACTAGACAATGGAAAGATGTCCAACATACTTTCGTCGTGGGTAGGCTCGATCCTGACGTCGCCGGACGTCAGTTTAATGAAGACCTCCCTAAGCTCAATGATCACCTCCTTCGCCGGGAACAAGACACGAAGGAGAGGCTTGCGGCATCGCTTTCTCATCAAGTCCAACTTGAAGTTATGGCCTGTGACACAGCAGTACCTGATCACTACATGGTACTGGCCAAATCCCACTTACTCACGGTAATGAAGGACTTGTACCATTTCATAAAGGCTCGTAGAGCCTGTCGTGAATTCGTGTTTGTCGGTGCCACCGTGAAACACGAACCCCGGAGGCTGATTTCCTCCAACATCTGGGGAAAGCACCTGTTTCCTTTTGACCTTGTCAAGGAAATAACTGACAGAGCCGCCACGGAGAATAGGAACCTTCTCCACAAGTGGGGCATGTCCAGAAAAAGGAAAACCTCTCAGGACGATGGACCTCAGCCTAAGAGGAAACCTCAGAAGCCGAAACCCCAACAACGTCAACAACGACGTCAGTTTCCGGGACCCGCTACCTCCCAAGTGGTTGCCCAACCACAACAGACCTTTCAATTGGTCCCCCAACCGGTGTTGTCACAGTCACCGGTCTTCACCCCTGCCTTTGAGCAGCCATCCACTACCTTTCATGCCAGAGGTAGAGGCTCGTCCAGGGGTGCAAGCAGAGACGCCTCTCGTCGTCCCTCCAGAGGTAGAGGAGGAAAGGGAGCTAGCGGCCGAGGCAACAAGTCCTCGGGACACCAGAAGCAATGAAGTGCTTCCGGTGGGAGGAAGACTCCGCCAATTCCAGGATCGTTGGACCTTCGATCCTTGGGCACACAGCATCATCAAGAACGGTCTAGGCTGGAGTTGGGTGCAACCACCCCCAATCTTCCAGCGGTTCTTTCAACAATCAACCCCCATTCTGGAAGAATATGTTCTAGACCTCTTGAACAAGAAGGTGATAAGGAAGGTAAAGTCCACCAGGTTCCAAGGGAGACTGTTTTGCGTTCCCAAGAAGGACTCAGACAAGCTCAGAGTCATTCTGGACTTATCCCCCCTCAACAAGTTCATAGAGAACAACAAATTCAAGATGCTGACGCTTCAACAAATAAGGACCCTTCTGCCTCAAGGTTCCTACACGGTCTCTATAGACCTGGCGGATGCCTATTGGCACATTCCAATGAACCATCACGCTTCCTCCTACCTAGGATTTCGACTCCAAAGAAAAAGCTACGCCTTCCGGGCCATGCCATTCGGCCTCAATGTGGCCCCTCGGATCTTCACAAAGCTGGCGGATGCCATAGTACAACAGCTCCGCCTAAGAAACGTCCAGGTGATGGCCTACCTCGACGACTGGCTAGTCTGGGCTCCATCGCCCGAAGAGTGTACAAAGTCTTGCGACGAAGTTACCCAGTACCTAGAACACCTGGGATTCAAGATCAACGAGAAGAAATCTCGCCTCTCTCCGGCTCAGAAGTTTCAGTGGCTGGGAATCCACTGGAATCTTCAGTCACACCGCCTTTCCATCCCCCAGAAGAAAAGGAAGGAAATAGCAGGGTCTGTCAAGCGACTACTGAAATCCAAACGCATTTCAAGACGACAGCAGGAACGAGTTCTAGGCTCTCTACAATTCGCCTCAGTGACAAACCCAGTGCTTCGTGCACAGCTAAAGGATGCCGCGGGAGTCTGGAGACGATCGGCATCCATCGCTCGAAGAGACCTCAAGAGACGGCTTCCAAACAGACTTCGACGCCTCCTAAAGCCGTGGTCGGAAGCAATGGCCCTAAAAAGGTCCATTCCTCTCCAACACCCTCCTCCATCACTCAACATCCACACGGATGCCTCACTGGAGGGCTGGGGAGGTCACTCCCACCTGAAACAAGCTCAAGGGACCTGGTCTCCACTATTCAAGACGTTCCACATAAACATCTTGGAGGCCATGGCGGTCCTTCTTACTCTGAAGAAGCTATCCCCGCCGCCCTCGATCCACATCCGTCTAACCCTAGACAACTCGGTGGTAGTTCGTTGTCTCAATCGCCAGGGCTCAAGATCGCCCCAGATAAATCAGGTGCTTCTCCCAATCTTCCGTCTGGCGGAGAAGAAGAAGTGGCACCTGTCTGCAGTTCACCTACAAGGATTCCGCAACGTGACAGCGGATGCTCTATCTCGGACAAACCCGATAGAGTCGGAATGGTCTCTAGACGCAAGATCATTCTCCTTCATCTCTCATCAAGTCCCAGAACTTCAGATAGATCTCTTTGCAACGAGCGACAACAATCAACTTCCTCTGTACGTAGCCCCGTACGAGGACCCCAAAGCAGAAGCGGTGGACGCCATGTCACTGGACTGGAACAGATGGTCGAAGATATACCTGTTCCCTCCCACCAACCTTCTGTTGAAAGTCCTCTCCAAACTGAGAACCTTCAAAGGGACAGCGGCCCTAGTGGCTCCCAAGTGGCCCCGGAGCAACTGGTACCCCCTGGTCCTGGAGCTGCAGCCCAAGCTGATCCCTCTCCCGGGCCCAGTTCTCTCTCAACAAGTACAGAAGTCGACTGTCTTCGCTTCATCATCGAAAATCAAGGACCTTCATCTCATGATTTTCTCTCCCTTGCCGCAAAGAAGAGGTTTGGGATCTCGAAGAAAAGTCTAGACTTCCTAGAGGAATACAAGACCGAATCCACGAGACGGCAATACGAATCATCCTGGAGGAAATGGGTCTCCTTTGTTAAAGCAAAAAATCCTAAAGAAATCACCATTGATTTCTGTATGTCCTTCTTCATTCACCTTCATGGACAAGGATTAGCAGCCAATACGATTTCAACCTGCAAATCGGCTTTGACTAGACCAATTCTATATGCTTTCCAAATTGATCTGTCCAACGACATCTTTAACAAACTGCCGAAAGCATGTGCTCGCCTACGCCCAGCACCCCCTCCGAAACCGATCTCCTGGTCACTAGACAAGGTGCTCCATTTCGCCTCCAACTTGGACAATGATTCATGCCCCCTCAAGGATCTGACTCAGAAAGTTATATTTTTATTTGCTCTCGCCTCGGGAGCTCGAGTCAGCGAAATAGTGGCATTATCAAGAGAAGAGGGACACATCCTGTTTGCTGATTCAGGAGAAGTGACCCTCTCCCCTGATCCGACGTTTCTCGCCAAAAATGAATTACCCACCAAAAGATGGGGCCCTTGGAGAATATGCCCCCTGAAGGAGGATGTCTCTCTATGTCCAGTAGAGAGTCTCAAGGTCTATCTTCGCAGAACTTCAAACTTTGGTGGAGGCCAACTCTTCAAAGGAGAAACATCGGGCAGCGACCTGTCACTGAAACAATTAAGAGCGAAAATCACCTACTTCATTCGCAGAGCGGATCCGAACAGTACACCCGCTGGTCATGATCCTAGAAAAGTGGCATCTTCTCTCAACTTCTTTCAGAGCATGGACTTCGAGAGCCTTAAGAACTTTACGGGCTGGAAGTCCTCGCGAGTTTTCTTTAAACATTATGCGAAACAAGTGCACGAAATCAAACATTTTGTGGTAGCCGCAGGTAGTGTTATGAAACCTGCACCTAACTCTGCGTAGAACAGTGAGTTACTTGGGACTCTAACTCTTCGGGTGCCTATGTTGACCCTCGAGTGATTCATAGTGATGTCTAAAAACACTTAGTGCTTTTATAACTGTTCTTATCCCAGGGGAAATGTCATAGTGTCACACAAGTGCCGCATGCCTTGAGCATGATGTGTTATTTAAAGACTTGCGTTCCTCGAGAACGAGTACCTACTAGTCCTGAAATTCCCTTTCAGATTCAAGAGCAAGCCTTTATTTCTATGTACATTATTATTACTGTAAATGAACTTTACTTTTGCTGTAAATTATTTAATTTCTGCATTGTGAAATAAAATTTCTATTTTATTACTTATGCGTCTCTTTCAGCTCCTACTTACTATGAAATACATACTGTCATAGTTTTATTTATTCCTCCTTTCTTATGGTCATGAAGAATTTAAGATGTCTATTCCTAAATTATATTCACCTTGTCTCAGTAAGGTTCCTACACGAATACTTACTTCTGATAATCAGGAGATGAACTCTACACACAGTGCCCAACCACCACTGGCCTACTTCAGAATGTTCCTATACAAATATCAAACATTCTGCTTCATCTCTAAGCTCTTAAAAGCTCTTCTGTCAAGATGAATAGCCCTTCAATACCACTTTGACGTCGGCATAGCCCATGGGAACTTCCTACCAATGGGGGGCAGGATACTTCGTTCCTATGGTTCTTACCTAAGATTACTTTGCTGTTTTGTCAATGCCTAGGCACTTACCTCTGGGGGAAAATCTACCACGATACATTGATTCTCTGGTACTCTTCCATCAGGACGCCATGGCTTGAGCCCAAAAAACGGATTTTGAGCGAAGCGAAAAATCTATTTTTGGGTGAGATAGCCATGGCGTCCTGATGGACCCTCCCTACTACTTCGTTCAGTTTGTTCCCACCCTACACAATTGTATCATGGTGATGGGCAGCAACTGGCGCCAGGATAAAGACGCGCGTGACGTCATTAGAGCAATGGCGTCCGTTTGTTTACGTCTCGAGTATCAGTAGTAGCCACGAGTGAGATTAGCTGTGGAACGGCTCCCAGCTATTCTCAGCCCTTACACACCGAAGCGTTAACTCTGTTCGGGGTGGAGATAGCTATGTGGCACGACCAGACATGCGTGTCCCCTGTTGTATTACGATGTCTTAAAGGGAAACCTTTGAGATACTCGCTCCAGAAGTTAGAATTCTGTGATAACCTGTGGTTAAATTCTCTGGGAATATCTTAGTAGTCTTATACCCAAGGAAGCTACCAAACAGGAACCTTCCATCAGGACGCCATGGCTATCTCACCCAAAAATAGATTTTTCGCTTCGCTCAAAATCCGTTTTATATACATATATGTGTGTGCGTGTAATATGATTATTGTCATTGATATTAATTACTAAGTTACTAGCCTAGTTGGAAAAGCAAGATGCTATAAGCCCAGGGGCTCCAACAGAGAAAATAGCCCAGTGAGGAGAGGAAACAAGGAAAGATGAAATATTTTAAGAACAGTAACAACAATAAAATAAATATCTTCTATATAAACAAGAATAACGTCCCCGAAAGTACCCTCACGCAAGAGAACTCTATCCCAAGACAGTTGAAGACCATGGTACAGAGGCTATGGCACTACCAAAGACTAGAGAACAATGTGTGTGTATTACAATCTTAAGTACTGAAAAGTGCCACCATATATTAAAAAAAAAATAGATAACAGTAATGAACGCCATCTATACAGCTCAAGTGTAATGTAAATAAGGAAAAAAATGTTGTTAACCTTATAATACTCAGAACTTAGAAGTAAATCAACTGGAAATTTGAAGCATTCAGGG
>NC_090727.1:39794206-39799206 GCF_036898095.1 Palaemon carinicauda
TATCAAAGATTTTCATTATTTTTAATTAATGGAACAGCAAATAGTCCATCATGATTCAGCGTCATGTTATATGCCAGTCATATTAAATCTTATTCATTTAAATATATTAATCATTGATTTATTGTGAATAAAATTTGCTATAGTAATTTTTACTGTCGTCGAATTCTGCAACCACCCGTTCTATAGGCTATCGACTCCCTTTGTACCTTCATTGATAGAATATAACCTCCTCTATCATCGAAATCTCGCCAAAAGATCACCATAAATTTTCTTCACCACTCTTCTATATTTTAGGGTTGTGGTGGCCGATGGGGGTAACGTCCCTGCCGGGTGAACGCCAGGCTGAGGTTTAAGTCCCGCTCGAACTCGTTAGTTTCTTCGGTCGCTGCAAATTCACTACCTTGTGAGCTAAGGATGGGGGGAAGGGGAGTTTTGGGGAGCATATAGGTCTATCTGCTGAATCTTCAGCAGCCATTTCCTGACCCACCTTGGTCCTAGCTTGGGTGGAAAAGAGGGTTGGATGCTAATCCTATGTAATATAGTCAGTCTCTAGGGCATTGTCCTGCTTGATAGGGCAATATCACTGTCCTTTGCCTCTGCCATTCACCACCGGCCTTTAAACCTTATGATCACGTATTTTGAATACATATTATCATCCTTCGACATCATCAAAGATATATATATATATATATATATATATATATATATATATATATATATATATATATATATATATATACATATATATATATATATATATATATATATATATATATATATATATATATATACATATACATATATATGTGTGTGTGGTATAGCTACTGACTATGAAGAAATGTATTTAATACATCTTCTCTTGTGGTCATTTTGTGATTCATTTCTAACTTCAACCCACAGAGGAAATTAAATGTAACTTACAAAAACCTTCCGATAAATTCAGTTACAACATTACCACACGTTACATTGCAATATTGGCAACTCAGCAGCCGCCAAAAGCCCCAAACTTATGCAATTGCCATTTGAACGATGCAACAGGTGGCATCTTGCAAAGAGACAAGCACATGGTTAACTCAATTATAGCAATGCTTACTCCCGAGAATTCGCCTGGAAATTGGAACGCCATTGTACATTACGCCAAATTGCGTAGGACGTTAGGCGTACGTTAACGAAGGATTGTTGCAATTTGCGAAGACGTTGCAACGGTTGTTGATAAGGAGACGGTTGTGGATAAAGAGATGGTTGTTGATAAGGAGACGGTTGTAGGTGAGCTTCGTCGTCCAGACTTTGAATGGCATCATATTTTTGGGTTTTATTTCATTATTTGTTTTGCTTCTTTTGCAAAGTTGATTAGATCTCTGTTTTCATTTGTGCTTCGAAGACTCATTTTTCCTGTTTAGAGGTTTAAAGGCCGCTCATGAATGGCAGAGCAGGGGACAGTGGCTATGCCCTAGCTAGCAGGGCAATGCCCTAGAGACTGACCATTTTACATATAATCAACGCCTAATCACCCTCTGCACCCAAGCAAGGACCAGGGAGGGCAACCCAATGGCTTCTGATAACCAAAAATCCCACACCCTTAGCTCACAAGGACGGCGAGTTTGCAGACACTATAAGAAACTATCGAGCTTGAGCATAACTCAAATCGCCAGGCAGGGATGTTTCCAATACGCCACGACAACCCTGAATGTAGAGAAGAGATTTGATTCAGTGTGGAAATCTTAGAAATAATTTATTGATAAGTGAATTAATCTTTTTTTTTTTTTTTATCTCCATGACATCTAAATGGCTCATCCTCATATTACCAACGTTCTTCCGTTTTTCCGAAATTCTTAGTAAAAATAACAATGTTGAATAAAATAAGATAAAACAACGAGACACTGTTAAGAATCTAGTTGCTGGTGAAATTTTCAATCCAATAATGACGTAAAAATGATATAATACTATTTTTCCTTTTGTGTAGGATCGTAAATAAATGGATACTTACTTTCTATGGGTTTATAGACTTACGATCTCTTCATAGGCCGTGGGAAAAGAAAAATTATTATCATGCTCTGTTACTTCAGAAATAGATTTTGATATGAATCATAACATAGAGTTGATCTAAGAAATATATATTAGAATTTACTATTTGTTCTTTCTCTTTGGTGATTTAAATTATGCATAGTAGAATTATCCCCTTTTTTTTTTTACCTGAAATATTTTCTTATATAATTTTGAAAAACATCTTTCAAGTTATTGCAGAAAAAAATCCTCTGTTCGTAAAATCTATTGTAATTTTCTCCTTAAAATCCATTTTTCTTTGACGAGATGAATCCCGATCTTTTGCTGAAATTACAGAGTGAGGAAGAGTCCTCCTCCTCATTAAGCCTCTTTTGACAGACTCCTCACAAGAAATGGTTCACGAAATCTTTCTCTCCAAATTTCCTTTAAGATATATTTATCACACCTATTTCTTCAATTATCCATCATAATCTTTTTGAACATGTTATGAAGAAAGTATTCTAAGAATATTGATAATGAAAATTGTTGGATTTTATGGGCGAGATGCTCTCTCTCTCTCTCTCTCTCTCTCTCTCTCTCTCTCTCTCTCTCTCTCTCTCTCTCTCTCTCTCTCTCTCTCCTCATCTTCTCTCTGTTATGTGTAATGCAGAGCAAAGACAGCAAGGAAGGCCATCGGGATGAGCGCCAGACATAAAGACCTGCAGCAGCATCCGAGACTGAGAGAGATATTGGGAGATACGATACACTCGATGTCTCCAGCAGCCCAAATGCAATCTCCAAAACATCTGACTTTCGTAAAAGTTACAGGAATCGGATAAGAGAGATATAATCAAGACACATTCTTATCTTACTCTGAAATGTATTCTTTGGTCGTTTGCTTATATATCTTTGGTATCGGATAATCTATATTATATTTCCTTTCATCTTCTATTCTTGGTTATATATTATAATGACATTAGATCTACCTAAGATATCTTAGGATCAAGAATCTGGTGATAATAGTTAATATTTCATGCAAAGGCCAAAAGGAAAACGATTTCTTGATAGCTCAATTACTGTCAAACACGTAGACAGCAGAACCGAGAGAGGTAAAATGGTCTGGAGGACTGAAACTTATGCCAGCATCTTTCTGCGAGAGATCTGAATGTATAGGACAATAAAGGGAAAGGTGACTCACGTATAAGACTCCAAGTTCTGAGGGAAAAGGCTCCAGGATGGAGACGCATGAGCGAATGTTGGCCAGAAAGCGAGGAATTTGTCGAATGGAAACCTTATAAGGCTTTTCAGCTTATTTTCTCTGCGTGCCCAACTGTCCATTTGTTTTTATATCCTATCCTACATATGAACCAGATACAGCATTATTGCTTTGCAGGAAAATTGCAACATTTGGCAAATGGAAATATACATTCATATTCGTAATTAGGAGTCGGAAATACTGTATTACTTAAATTCATAGATATAAGTTTAACTCGCCCCATCAAAAAGTAATGTTGGGCATTTTGACAAATTTCACCTAGTTTTTGGTATTATTGTATTACAGCCAATGTAAAATATATTAATTATGCATATATATACATATATATATATATATATATATATATATATATATATATATATATATATATATATACATATATATATATATATATATATATATATATATAAATATATATATATTATATATATATATACATATATATATATATATATATATATATATAAATATATATATAATATATATATATATATATATATATATATATATATATATATATATATATATATATATATATATATATATATATATATATATATATATATATATATATATATATATATATATATATATATATATATATATATATATATATATATATATATATATATATATATGTTTAAATATAAATATACACACACACTTGCATATATATATATATATATATATATATATATATATATATATATATATATATACATATATATATGCAAGTGTGTGTGTATATTTATATTTAAACATATATATATATATACATATTTATATATATGTATATATATATATATATGTGTATGTATATATATATATATATATATATATATATATATATATATATATATATTCAGTGATTTTTACCAAAAAATACTATTTTTTTACCAATTTATAGGTAATCTGTCATTTCTTCCCAAAAATTTGGTCATGTATAAGCTTTTGTATTTTCTTTATTTTGAAAACTTTTGCACTGATTTCAAAATGACTTTATCGGAGAAAAACTAGAACACATTGCAGTTATGCATTCCTATACATCATTAACATACCAAAGTATTGTATCATTTTCATTTGCGCCAATCCTAAAACACCAGAATATGAATATTTCACAATAATAGAACTTTCCTAATATTCGAAATACATAGTTTATCTATAGTTAGTAAGAAATAAACTAAATTAATATATCATCATATTATACGCTTATTTAATATAATAATAAAACATATGATAGATTTACAAGATGTAAATAACAAAAGAAATGCCTTAGAGTCTTAGTACATTTAGGGTTCAATAAATCTAAACTATACGTTGTTTTATGAGTAGAATCTCTCTCTCTCTCTCTCTCTCTCTCTCTCTCTCTCTCTCTCTCTCTCTCTCTCTCTCTCTCTACAGTAACCTATTTAGATTTATTCATCTCTATTGGATGAATTCAAGATTATTTACATACTCTTAACAACTGTAATAAGGGAAAAAATATAAAATGAATTCGTTGTAATGTCAATAGTAGGAAATACCCTTAACCTATTACAACAAACAAAAGATTTCCTTTCCTGCAATTAGCTCATTTTGTGCATTGCAACATCCAAATGTTGAGAACTGCAACTGGTTATCTGTGAATCAAGACTGATTTAATGTAATAAGTATTCGTCGAATCCACCTCTGTCTATCTCTGTCTATCCAACTCGATTCCTCCTATTGAAATTGGATGGAACCATTTGTGGCAGCACCGATT
>NC_090727.1:39809206-39816706 GCF_036898095.1 Palaemon carinicauda
ATATATATATATATATATATATATATATGTATATGTACTATATATATATATATATATATATATATATATATATATATATATATATATATATATATATATATATCCATACATGCATATATATGTATATATATGAATATATGAACATGAATTTCTTTCTTTAGTAGTCTAATAGATTTGAAACCCAGATTAAGATATGCATCGTCCAACCCGTGGTCTACATTTCTCCTGAATGGTACCTATGAGCTTTCAGACGGTACGTAACGTCCTTGAGTTAGAGATTGTCCGTCTAGAGCCTCTCTGTTATAATGCTAACTCTTTCAACGACGTGAATACAAAAATATAATGGAAATATTGATAATAACAATGAAAATGCTATACAAGGAAAATATTGACGATAACAATATACTAATAATGGAGAAACTTTTCATAATAATGACAATGATATATAAGTAAAATAATGACGCTAATAATAACGGCTAAATTAATAACAATATAGCCATAACCCTTCCATGACTGGAAACATTATTCCAGACAAAAGCAAACGAAATAAAATAGAAAAGAATAAACTGGAATAAAATATCCATTGGTTCCTTTTATCAAATCCATTTCCAAAGGAAAGTAATCCCTATTGAATCACATGAAAACGGATTTTCTCTTAAAGCCGTCGTACATCTGGCATCAACAGGTGACGACTCCGATCAGGTCTTGGAAGAAGAAAAATCTTATCGCTTATTTTATTTGGTCATTTCGAGACGGGTGCCTCTTCCATGGAGGGGAGGGGGGGGGGGGAGGGAGAAGGTGCGTGGTTCGATTTCATTTTTCGATGGTGGTGATGTCATTGGTCTATCGGAGAGTAATAATAATAGTAATAATAACAAGGGTAGCTGGAACCACATAATAAAAAATTCACCAGTCTCTGAAGATTATGATTACAAAATTAAAAAATATAATACCAATAACACATACATCTTTATTATATACATATATATATATATATATATATATATATATATATATATATATATATATATATATGTATCTATATATATATATATATATATATATATATATATATATATATATATATATATATATATATATATATATGTATGTATATATATACACAATCAAAGTTGAGTTTTTTTATTAGTCTCAACAGTCTTTCTGAATCTTTCACTTTCTAAGAGAAATGTGAATTATTGTTTCCGTAACGATAATTAAACCTTATCATTTTTTAATAAATTAGCTATATATTTTTCCATCGTCATTACTTTGTCTCCAATTCAATTCTACTGACCAAGATTCCGTAAATCAGCGAAATGGGACGTGCAACTTAATTACGAGTTGTTAATTAATAACACAGTCATTTAACTTAATGAGCTTCGCTTTATTGCATTATCATTTGCCGTTGCTTCTTAATTAGAAATCTAGTTTCCTCTCTTGATTAGAATTGCAAGTGTGAGAGCAGGAAATGACTGAATGAGACAGTGACCCACAATCAAATCTCGGGAGAGTTATTACTCCAGTAGCATACTCGAACTGTCAACATTGACGGTAATATAAGAAATGGTCGAGATAGTAAGTCCCGCTCCAATGGACTTTACGTACCCTTCTGGTGCTTGGATAATCGTACCCTTAATTTCTATACTTGTATAAGGGCAAGTGGTGAGAGATGCTGGACCTTAGTTCGAAGACAGTAGGTCTGTCCATAGAAATGTTATTAAAGGCAAAAACAAACTAGAGGGGCACTCAGTAGAGCGCAGACCTCCACCGCGGTAGCTTATTTCACGACCTTTTTCTCGACCTTGACCTTGACCTTTGGCATTAACATGTATTAATCGGCATGGATTTTTCATGCACTCAAATGTCAATCCAGTTTGAAGTCCAAACTCATGGCTGATTACGTGAATTGGATATTTTGTTTGACCGTGACATTGACCATTGACCTTGACCTTCCAAAATTTAATTATTTCCAGCTTTTACATAATAGCTAATCCCTGAAAGTTTCATTACTCTGCGATTAAAGTTGTGGTCAGGAAGGTGCTCACAAACAAACACACACACACACACACAAACAAACACGCAAACAAGGGCAAAAAACATAACCTTCCAACTTCGCTGGCGGAGGTAATGATTATTTAGGTACTCAATACCTTTCATATTGGAATATATAATTACATTATTCGTATAATTTTCATTGTCCCTCAATCGAGTGAAATCTTGAGTAATTGAATTCCGTGTCCGATTGATTAAGAGATATAAATGAATTTTCCTCTTTCATCAATTATTGGAAACACTTTTTAATTACTTTTTGAAACGGCCAGAAACAATGACCTTTCAAAAAAGATTAAAAGCTTCTCTTTTTGATAAGTATAGTGTGGAAATCGTGAAGTCAGAGGGCCAGTTGTAATCAATTTCTATCTTTCCTTTAATCATAGGAAGTTTAATAAAGGATTATTTTCTTGGCCAAAGTTTAAATGGAAAAGGTTAGAACAGAAAAAAAAAGACTTTTTTTCACTCTTATAGTAAAATGGAATGTTAATATCATCAGGTTGAAAATCTGTGTCTTGAACAAGAACTCTTTTCAAGTCCTCTTTTCATACCAAGTTTCTAATTGATTTCAATTCCTCGGTTTACGAAAAATATATGAATGTATCACAGGAAGGTATTCACATATTCTAGCTATAAGAGGCATATTTCAAAAGTGAAACTTTACAAAAATTCTCCTGAAAATACATATTGGACATTCCTCTTCCTAACTTCATTGTAAACGGCTTATTTACCAATTATATGTTCTTGTAAATATTCTCAAAGTTAAACTAGACGTTGAATGGAATCTTCAATCTTTGTTTACATAAGTCATGAGTCTACAACAACAACAACAAACAAATGAAGGACGGTAGACTTAAAATGCAAATAATGTGTTCCTTACATTGCTATGCAACCAAAATAAGTAAGGTCTCTTTTTGGAGGCAAAATTCAAATTAATTTGTAGTTATTGTTTTAATAAACAATTTTTGATAATTCAAATAAGTAACCATTTGTAAGTGTGTATATAAACATAATAAAGATGAATCAAAACTCTGTCATAACATGAATTGATATACAAATGAAATCAAAAGTTGGGTATTTTCTAAATATTGAATTAGCTACTCTGATAAAAAACCGTAATTTTAATCTGAAATTCTCCGTAAGAATATACTGTTTAGAGCCGTATTTCAGTAAATACAGGCGACCGTAATTTCTAGTCTTTTTTATTATCTTTTACGGGACGGTGACCGTAATATCACTCCTTAACGTCAATATATCCGTTTTTAAAATCGGTAAATGCATGGTTACATTTATTACGGGATATTCATCCCTTTTTGCGGGAAATTTTTAACAGTGTGATGAAAAAGATCAAACTTTGAAATTCATCTGCCCTCATCCTTCGCCTCTCGGGGAAATGAGCTTGAAGAAATAAAACTCATTATTAAACTCTCTCAGGAAAGGAATCAGCCAAATTTGCAGGAAAAATTCGGCTGAGGATATTGGAAAAAAGTCTTTGATGGAAACTTTTTTTTTTCAATTTCGTAATTTCATCCTTTTGACATATTGAAATCAATCTAATTTTTTAAATGTTTTTAGTTTGTGAAACGAAGAACGTTGCAATATAGGGAAAATAATGGAATTATAGTCTCGGTCGAAAAATGAGTAATTGAGATAAAAAAGTAGAAAAGAAAGAAATATTTTTCATATATATTTTTTTTAGTAAAAACTATTTAAAACTCAAATTGCATGTCTTATGCATTAAACGCAAATACCATTCTATATATTTTTTAAAGGTATTGTTTTAGTAAGATAACTATTTATGATAGTCTTCAACTTATCTTTTAGTTATAGTCAAAACCTAATTGGTCATCGATGGGTTATCAAATAATATAAAAAGTTTATTTAGGTAATAAAAAATTACATCTAATACATTCAAAGGAACGAATAATGATAAAGGCCCTTCATGTTATTTGTTAATTTTGAGAAGAGAAACGTAATATTAAGAGCATTAACGGTTGAAAACATTTATATAAGAAAAATTGGGCTGTTCATCTAAAAACTCAAAATTATTCTACGCTACAAGTCCACAAACACAGCAACGTTTGGTATATTATTACCTCGCCAATGAAGTTGGAAGGAGGTTATATTTTCTCCCTTGTTTGTGTTTGTGTGTGCGTTCGTTTGTGAACAACTTCCTAGCCACAATTTTAATCCTAGGGTAATGAAACTTGCAGGGATTAACTGCTATGTAAAACGCTGGAAATTATTAAAATTTTGAAGGTCATGGTCAATGGTCAAGGTCATGATCAAGAAAAATGTTCAATTCACCTAATCAGCCATAAGTTTGGACTTCGTTGGAATAGAGACTTCAAAATTGGTTCATATTTGAGTGTACGAAAATCCAAGCCAATCAACACATGTTAATGTCAAAGGTCAAGGTCAAGGTCGAGCAAATGGTAAAGAAAAAAGCTGCCGCGGCGGAGGTTAACGCTCTACAGAGTGCCCCTCTAGTTGTTTCTGTTCTGCTGCAGGACAAGTTTTTTTTTTTTTTTTTTTTTTTATTCTTTGAGGCAAGGATAACATTATTTCACCAGTTGTGAAGTAACCACCATTCCCCATATTTTATGTTTCCAAGTAATGATTTCCAACTTGTTGTGAATACAAGTTGCATTATATCTCATAAATCCATTAGCAACACTTCCTTTGCCGGTTTATGCAAAGATTTTGGATTTATTCCTGATTTAAATTTTTATCTCAAAGGTTGAACAATTAATGTTTGCGCTTAATCTAATGTCCATTAAGAATTTCTAGCACTTTGCAATTTTATGTCATAATGTTAAGGAGCAATTACATTAGCATTTACTCAAAGAAGCTTCCGTTTCAAAATATAGTGATTTTTTTAATGACGAATTATAAATGTTTCGGATGTTAATGTTTATTCTCATTATCCAAAGCAAATACATATTAGTAGAGCGAGATAAAACTACCTGAGGACATTATTTATAAACACTCAAATGAATCAACGTCTGATACTCAAGAAATGTTGATATTTCTTTCAGTAATCCAAACAAAGATGGATGTCAAGTAACATTCCATTTGTTTTTTTATATATATATATGTGTGTGTGTATATGTATATATGTACATGTATATATATATATATACATATATATATATATATATATATATATATATATATATATATATATATATATATATACATGTATATATACGTATATATATATATATATGTATATATATATATATATATATATATATATATATGTGTGTGTGTGTGTGTGTGTGTGTATAAATACAATAAACAAACATATTGATGTCATGGAATTGTGTTTCTATCAAGGAAATTGCTAAATGGATTCAGAACATTACGGAAGAGAGAGAGAGAGAGAGAGAGAGAGAGAGAGAGAGAGAGAGAGAGAGAGAGAGAGAGAGAGAGAGAGAGAGATGTCATACAATGAAATATGAGAAAATACCTCGGCGAGTTCACTGGCGTTATATTTCATTTCCTGAACTTCCTTTTCTGGAACGTTGCTTGCACATTCAACATAACTTACCTCTTTCAATGAGAATGTTTATTCACATTCTCTATGAATCGTCTTTGTGTAATAATTATCTTTTATCAGTAATCTATGTATTTAATATAAAACATAATCCATGTATCAGTCAGGGATATGTGTTAATAAGATAAGAAACGTAGAATGTCTGCATCCAGCTTTTAATTTCAGCATGAATGAGTATGAATTAAATAAATAATGAAATGACACGTGTGCGGAGGTAAATATTGTTTTTGAATAATGGAAAAATTGTATGTGATTAAATTAGAGGCCAGAGATGCATGGAAAGGGTAATTAATGTTGTAGAAATCTGTTTGCATTCTGATTCTTTTAATTTCTTTGGCTTGAAAATATATATGTTAATATCTAATGTTCTTCTGATTGACGAATTGTAATTGTTTTTCTTCTGAAAAAATCTTATCTTTTTTTAATATGAAAAGCTTCAACACACATATGTACATATATATACATACATACATATATATATATATATATATATATATATATATATATATATATATATATATATGTATGTATATATATATATATATATATATATAAAATATATATATATATGTATATATATATATATATATATATATATATATATATATATATATATATATATATATATATATATATAAACCAGCATCAATAACAAACTTGATAAAACCTTCATTAACTGAAATCTATTTATGTTTAGAACCTGGCTAAGCATAACAGATATTAAGAGTAAAATTATATGTGATCTAAAATGATATAAACACATATATCAATAGAATATCGAATAAAGCACAACCCAGAATAGAAAACAAAAAATAAATATCTCTCTTACTAAGGGCTTCAGAGGTTTATTAAACAGCAAGAATGAAACATACGTACAAACACACACACATAAATATATACAGTATATATTATATATATATATGTATGTATATATACATACATACACATTTATATATATATATATACAATTATAATATATATATATATATATATATATATATATATATATATATATATATATTTATGTGTGTGTGTTTGTACGTATTTTTCATTCTTGCTGTTTAATAAACCTCTGAAGCCCTTAGTAAGAGAGATATTTATTTTTTGTTTTCTATTCTGGGTTGTGCTTTATTCGATATTCTATTAATATATGTGTTTATATCATTTTAGATCACATATAATTTTACTCTTAATATCTGTTATGCTTAGCCAGGTTCTAAACATAAATAGATTTCAGTTAATGAAGGTTTTATCAAGTTTGTTATTGATGCTGGTTTATTTAAGGTGTGAGGTTGCTTTAATGACATAATGAATTTAAGGATGGTGAAAGTCTAAAGAAACCACATAAAAGTTAATATAGGAGCAGGGATTCAATACTTTTACTCAGGCACACTAATCTATTTTTTTTCCTCTTATATTATTGAGGTTTTTATAGTTTATATATGAAAGATCTAATTTAATCTTGTTACTCTTCTCAAAATATTTGATTTTGATGGTTTATTACTTATGGTAGATTTATTGCCTTGTTTCTTTTCCTCACTGGGCTATTTTTCCCTGTTGGAGCCCTTGGGCTTATTGCTTGGATTATAATAATAATAATAATAATAATAATAATAATAATAATAAAAGCAACAATGATAATAATGATTAAAATAACAATAATAATTATAATACTAATAATAGTAAAAATAATAATAATAATGATAATAATAATAATAACAACAACAATAATAATAATAATAATAATAATAATAATAATAAAAATAATAATAATGATAATAATAATAAAGATAGGAATAAAAAATATATTAATAATAATAAAAATAATAATAATGATAATAATAATAAAGATAGGAATAAAAAATATATTAATAATAATAAAAATAAAA
>NC_090727.1:39825862-39828362 GCF_036898095.1 Palaemon carinicauda
AAGAATGGTACTCTGCTTTAGATACATTCCAGAAATACGGTTTTGCAAATCTGTCTAGTTTTACTTTATTTAAAGTGAAGAGAGAGAGAGAGAGAGAGAGAGAGAGAGAGGACGAGGAGAGAGAGAGAGAGAGAGAGAGAGAGAAGAGAGAGAGAGAGAGAGAGAGAGAGAGACCAATTTTCAGTAATTGCTTTTGCTAGTGTAGAAAGCGTACTTGTATAAAAATCTATACCGAGAGAGAGAGAGAGAGAGAGAGAGAGAGAGAGAGAGAGAGAGAGAGAGAGAGAGAGAGAGGAGAGAGAGAGAGAGAGAGAATTTCAATAATTGTTTTTTGCTCTTAGTTATATAAAAATCTGTACTTAGAGAGAGAGAGAGAGAGAGAGAGAGAGAGAGAGAGAGAGAGAGAGAGAGAGAGAGAGAGAGAGAGAGAGAGAGTCCTGAAAAGATACTTAATTTTCAATAGTATTAGAGAAAAAAAAATTGGACTTTAGAGAGAGAGAGAGAGAGAGAGAGAGAGAGAGAGAGAGAGAGAGAGAGAGAGAGAGAGAGAGAGAGAGAGAGAGAGTTCCTCAAAATACTTAATTTACTTAATTTTCAATAGTATTACAGAGACAAAAAATTAGACTTTTGTTTTGCCTTGTAGCGTTTTTAATAAAGAAAAATACAAGCAGGTTTATGTAAATTCAATCGCAGTTTTCTGCAAAATTTTTTTCGCATAGTTGGTACCCCTGTCAAATCTAAAATCGTAATCATAAACCAATTTATTAATTTTTTCAGTATGGCTGATTTCTTTTACTTTATTTTTCGATAAGTTCTATTCTTTAATAACTATTAGATTGCTAAATAAAAAAATAAAAAAACGTTCTCTTATTTGGATAAAAGATTTAACTTGAAAAAAGTGGTATTCTAATCTATTATATTGATAAAGATAAATACATATGTCTTCATAAACATTTTCTTTGATTCCTGGGACAATAAAGCATTTAGAAATAAAACAAATCGAAAACAATGATCTAGAATTTAACATAGATTTATCAAACTTATAGATGGTGTAATTTCCCCCCAGTAGAATTCTATAATGAAAATTGAAAAGATCCTCGGAATTTAGAATCTATCAGAAATATACGAGGCTTGCTGATATGGAGACACGTTGTTTACCAGTATTCTAAGTGATGATATTACAAAATAGGAAAAAATCCTTTCATTCTTTTTTTTTTTTTTTTTTTTTTGCCATTGGAAGGACGAGGCTAACCATACTCAGTAGATATAAATCTTATACAATATTTGGAACACACCGAAAAAATATATACTGTTACATAGTTTGGTGGAGCTTATAAATACATATACGCATATATATATATATATATATATATATAATATAATATATATATATATATATATACATACATATAAATATATATATATATATATAGATATATATATATATATATATATACATATATATACATATATATATATATATATATATATATATATATATATATATATATATATATATATATATGTATATTTGGCGTGAGAGAGAAGAGAGTGGGGAGGAGGAGGAGATGAGGTTGAGGGGCTAACTACCTAGAGGGTGAATCTCTTCCCATGAAAACATTTGGTAAAGTTTTGAAAGTTCTCTCTCTTGAATGATGTGCACTATCACAAACTGAATCACCTATTTTACGCTTTCTGGACACTTTGTCGCATTTTTTACACTCTCACATTTAACTTTTTCAAGGAATCTATCTAGACACAACTACTCTGCCTTTTCTTTAAAATGATACGAAAATCAGACATTGTATTGTTGGCGAATAGATTCGTTGCTCACTAAGCTAAGGTCTTATCTGCGTGATGTGTCTTTACAAAATTTGGCATGGTTTCTAACATCTTCAAAATCTGCATGATTTGAGGTAAGAGGTTGTCAATCTGTTACTCCTACTTGGATGAAACATCCTCTGTAAACTCATTTTTTTCACAACATCACTCCTCGATTATCATTTTCTCGTTATGTTCCTCAATAAGATTGTTGATGGCGATCTCGTCCACCTCAAATCCCACTGTCTTTCACAAGGATATAATTTCTTCCTCAGCTGCCTTCTGCATGTGTTCAAATCCCTCAAAATTGCATTTAGGAATGCATTTACGTCACAGTATCCTTCAAACTGAACTGGGGAGTCTGTTGGTGATCCTTCCATGCTTTTCAATACTTTGAGGCAATTGACAATATGGAAAATTTCTATCTAAAACTCTTGCAGTTGAAATTGGTCCCCTCGATGACTTCAAAGCATCACTGCAACGTTTGTTTTTGTATAAAGCTACTTGATATTTGAGATCACCTGCTGATTCATGGGTTATATTGTTGGAGTGATACTGGTCGACAGGAACTAGATTTAATAAATATGAATTCCTGCATTAGTCATCTTCAAAGACTTGAGGATCGGGAGGAGCATTGTCCAAAAGTAACAAGGCTTGAAATGGGAGGTTCTTCTCCAAA
>NC_090727.1:39845862-39848362 GCF_036898095.1 Palaemon carinicauda
GCTATCATTATTTATGTAAACTAAAACAAGTTAAGGTTTGATTATGTCCCTCTCATTTATGTAAAGTATAACAAATTAAAGTTTTGATTATGATGCTCTCATTTATATAAAATATAACAAGATAAGTTCTGATTATGTTGCTCTCATTTATATAAGCTTTTACAAGTTAAGATTTGATGATTATGTTGCTCTCATTCATGTAAACTATAACAAGTTAAGGTTTGATTATGTTGTACTCATTTATGTAAATTCTAACAAGTTAAGGTTAGGTTATGTTGCCCTCATTAATGTAAACTTAAAAAAAATTAAGGTTCTATTATGTTGCTCTCATTTATATAAACTCTAAAAAGTAAAGGTTTGATTATGTTGCTCTCATTTATGTAAACTTAAATAAGCTGAAGTTTAAGCATGTTGCTCTCATTTGTGAAAACTAAAACAGGTTAAGGTTTGATGATGTTGCTCTCATTTACGTAAACTATACCAAGTTAAAGATTGATTATGTTATTCTCATTTACGTAAACGATAATAAGTTAAGGTTTGATTATGTTGCTCTCATTTATGTAAACTCTAACAAGTTAAGGTTTGATTATGTTTTACTCATTTATGTAAATTCTAACAAGTTAAGGTTAGGTTATGTTGCCCTCATTAATGTAAACCTAAAAAAATTTAAGGTTTTATTATGTTGCTCTCATTTATGTAAACTCTAACAAGTTAAGGTTTGATTATATTGCTTCCATTTATGTAAAATTTAACAAGTTAAGGTTTGATAATGTTGCTCTTATTTGCGTAAACTTTAACAAGATAATGTTTGTTAAAATAACAAATTTCATTTCTAAGCTATATATTGCTTGTAGTTTTGAGAATTAAAACGAAATAATAGTTTGTTGAAGACAGTAGCTCATTTGTCCTTAGAGTTAATAAACGTAATTCTAGCGCAGTAATTGGAATTGAAATATCATTTAGAATTGTTGGGAAGTAAATTGAAATGAAAGCAATAAAACCCTGCAAATTACCTTTCAGACCCAATAATTGGTTTATGTAGCTGTTTTTATATTGCAGTGTTCTATGGCCGGACTCAGGCAATTAAAAGTATAATTCATCTTATGCATATTTATATAAAACTTTCTTTTAGACAAATGAATTACTATGGGATGCCAGGACACAATGGATTAGCTTATAAAAAAAAAAAGTGGGGGAAGGGAGAACTATTTGACAAAAGAATTGATAAGTCATTGAGAGATATCCCCTGTCATTTAATGATAGCTTCCTAAATCTAAGTAATAAAATAAAAGATAGAAAATATTCAGACGTTAGAAAAATCTATTAACAATTAGTTATCTCAAATAATCGTGCACCAGTTTGTCAAGGATACGAAAGACTACCTTCTATTTGTTAATCAATACGAGATGTAAAAATGCCATATGAAAATGCCATATGAAATTTTGATAATTAAGTCGCCATAGTAATACCTACGCTGTTAAATAAAAATCTTAATTTTAATTGGCAATTCTCTGTAAAAATAAACGGTTCTCAGTCGTATTTCCATAATACAGGCGACCGTAATTTTACTCTACTTTGTTATCATCTTTCACGGGATGGTGACCGTAATAGCCCTACTTAATGTCAATATATCCGTTATAAAAACGGTAAATGGCTGGCAACATTTATTCCAAGGTTTTTACCATTTTTGGCGGCAAGTTT
This sequence comes from Palaemon carinicauda, assembly GCF_036898095.1. Lineage (NCBI taxonomy): Eukaryota > Metazoa > Arthropoda > Malacostraca > Decapoda > Palaemonidae > Palaemon > Palaemon carinicauda. The sequence continues at coordinate 39,847,564 of NC_090727.1, forward strand.
TTAAACAGTGCATGCCATATCTTTGCTAAATCATAGATTTTTTTTTCTCTTTTGCATTATGAGGTTTAACACTGCACAGTACTTAAGAGTTTCTATTCCAGCATTGATCAGGTTGTGGAAGGATCTTCCTAATCAGGTAGTTGAATCGGTGGAACTTCAAAAGTTTAAACTTGCGGTGAATGTTTTTGTGTTGAACAGGTAAACATAAGTCTCTTTTTTATAGTTTATTCCTGAAAGATAAATCTTAATTTTGTTACTGTTCTTAAAATATTTTATTCTAATTATTCATTACTTCACTTGTAATTTATTCATCTCCTTTTTTTTCATTTCCTCACTGGGCTATTTTTCCTATTGAAGCCCTCAGTCTTATAGCAGCCTGCTTTTCCAATTTTGATGAACATTTTTGTCCTCCAATCTGGTTTCTTTACCATCTTTCTCCTTTTACCTTTCTGTCTTCGCAGAAACTAAGGCTAAAATGTATCACCTAACAACCAGGTGTTTATCTAACTGCTCAAATCAAGAAGAACAATACTGAATTTAATGAAATACTACAATTTCATCCCAGATTCGAACAAGGAGTCTTCTCTGTTAAGGATTAAAAAAATCAATGTTCTTGTACGACACCGCCGAGAGAGAGAGAGAGAGAGAGAGAGAGAGAGAGAGAGAGAGAGAGAGAGAGAGAGAGAGAGAGAGAGAGAGAGAGAGCAGATTAGATCCTTGTATTCCTTTCGGCTATTTGATGTGACGAAATACCAAATAAAGTGAAGGATATGAGTCACTGACGTAAATGTTTTGCCCC
>NC_090727.1:39860862-39888362 GCF_036898095.1 Palaemon carinicauda
ATTTCATTTATAAAATGATACACCAACAAGTCTCCCTTAAAATAGGAAATCGACACAACTTTTATATAGACCGTAAATTTACGATTCACTAATCTTAAAAGAAAACTCTGCGACTATAGGTATTTTTTTTTCAAAGTTGGCGGTATTTTCTTGTCAGGATAGCTAACCCTAATGTCATCGAAAAGGAAAATTTTTAGAAAATTTACGATTCATTGGCCAAGCTATCTTTAAGAATGAATGTAAAACTAAATTAAAAGTTGAATATCTAAATTGAAACTCAATCTGGAATTGTATATGTTTAAAATTACCAATTTTTTTCATAATGATAGTGTTTTTAGTCTTGGTTCCTTCTCACCATAGACTCCGCCCATAAGTGGTATTGCCAAATTTGAATGAAAAAGTTCCTTCGAGGTATTTAAAAATTTAGATTAATCTATTATCTAAAAGTCATTTTTAGTAATATTGATTTAATAACTATAATTTCATTTGCCACTCTAGGTAAAGTATATTTTTTTTGCACATTACCAACAAAAAAGACAATAGTTTTTTTTTTAAATAATGTCCCTCTAGCCACTTTTCCACATTCCAACAATAGATGTCGCTAGTATGCCATAATGGTGATAAAAACTAAGGTGAGGGAAAATGAACCTTATTGAAAGCCACGTGGTTGCCTGGGGCAATATTGTCAAGGCGAGTCAATGGAAACTTACTGAACAAGCCAATTGTCTCCTCTGCTTGTTTAATTGGATATGCATTTACAATAAGTTATTATTATTGGTATGATATCATGTCATTTAAAAAGGTTAATATCTAAGATTTCCATCTTAAAAGACTGATTTCTAGTGTGAACTTTATCAGAAGAGTCTTTCATTCCTTTGTTCGTATTGAATCAGTAATGGGTGATCTAAACTCTGATAGTTTGGGCAGTTTATTTCGTCATAATGTCTACTGAAACTCAACTTCTTCGATAAGTCTGTTAAAATATAATATAAATTCTTTGTTAATTTCTATGAATAGTAACTTTATTGATTAATAAACTGGGACAGATTTAACCAAATGTCACGTGATTACAATAGACTTCACTTGGAGAAAAAGAAATTGGAAAATAAATAGTTTTCCTGACCATATATCAAAATCTAATTGTAACTTTCTGGAATCATAAGATTTTTATTACATCTTGAATTTCTATCAGTATTCATGTTTCTACATTGGGATAACTTTTAGTTATAGCCGTATATGGAACGATGGGGAAATAATATACAACTTTTATATATGCATTCTAATATATAGAATTTTGACCTTTTATCATCATATATAGTTGTCAGATATAATTAGGGGTGGCTGTAGCCCATAGGAAAATACAGCTGAAATGAGAGAGATAAACTGAATCTAATGACAAGTCGTATATGTGCAAAATAGTCATGAAAATAAGAGAGAGAGCCTTACCTTACCTTATTTTTTGTTTGGGTTCCCCCAGGTCCCTCAGTGTGAGGCACCTCGTATATCCACCAGAGAGTTGCTAATGCATCTTCCGGTGTATTTTGCATCTTCCAGTCTTGGATGGTCTGAGATGCATCTTAGGTATTTATCGAGCTTATTCTTAAACACATCTACGCTCACTCCTGATATGTTTCTTAGATGAGTTGGCAGCACATTAAATAGTCGCTGCATTATCGATGCTGGTGCGTAGTGGATTAATGTCCTGTGCGCCTTTCTTAGTTTACCTGGTATAATTTTTGGCACTATTAATCTACCTCGGCTTGCTCTTTCTGATATTTTTAGCTCCATGATGTTTTCAGTAATTTCCTCTATTTGCTTCCATGCTTGTATTACCATGTAGCGCTCTCTTCTCCTTTCTAGACTGTATAGTTTTAAAAATTTCAGTCTTTCCCAGTAGTCAAGGTCCTTAACTTCTTCTATTCTAGCAGTATAGGACCTTTGTACACTCTCTATTTGCGCAATATCCTTTTGGTAGTGTGGGTACCATATCACATTGCAGTACTCGAGTGTACTACGTACATAAGTTTTGTAAAGCATAATCATGTGTTCAGCTTTCCTTGTTTTAAAGTGTCTGAATAACATTCCCATTTTTGCTTTACATTTAGCCAACAGTGTTGCTATTTGGTCGTTGCATAACATATTCCTATTTAACATTACACCAAGGTCTTTAATTGCTTCCTTGTTTGTGATTGTCTCATTATTAGGTCCCTTGTATGCATATACCATTCCTTCTCTGTTTCCATAATTTATTGATTCGAATTTATCGGAGTTAAATACCATCCTATTTATCTCCGCCCATTCATATATTTTGTTTAGATCTCTTTGTAGTGAGTTCCTATCTTCATCACAAGTAATTTCTCTACTTATTCTTGTGTCATCGGCGAAACTTCTCACTACGGAGTTTTCAACATCACAATCTATGTCTGAGATCATAATAACAAACAGCAGTGCAGCTAATACCGTACCTTGTGGCACACCAGATATTACCTGGGCTTCATCTGATTTCTCGTCATTTGCAACTACTATCTGTTTTCTGTTTTGCAGGAATTCTTTTACCCATTTTCCTATCTTTCCCACAATATTATGCTTTCTCATTTTTTTCTCCAATATGTTATGGTCTACCTTGTCAAAGGCTTTTGCAAAATCTAGCTAGATCACATCTGTGTCTTTTTCATTTATGATATTTTTATATATGTTTTCATAGTGTGCTATCAGTTGGGTCTGTGTACTTTTTCCAGGCACGAAACCGTGTTGACCCATATTAAACAAATTATTTTTAACCAAATGGTTCATTATTTTCTTTTTTATTACCCTCTCATACACTTTCATAATATGTGATGTTAGACTAACAGGTCTATAATTGCTTGCCTCTAGTCTTGATCCACTTTTGAAGATAGGGGTTATATAAGCTAATTTATGTTTAACATATATCTCGCTCATAGCTACACTTTGTCTTAGCAGTATTGCAAGCGGCTTCGCGATAGTGTTTGCAGTTTTTTTTAACAAAATCGCTGGAACTCCATCTGGTCCAGCTGATGATCCATTTTTAATTTCGTTTATAGCCGTGACAATATCTTCTTCATTAATATCTATATCCGTTAGATATTCAACATTTTCTTCTCTCATTTCTGTTTCATTATTCTCATTCGCAATTCTTGGTGTGAACTCACTCTTATATTTTTCTGCTAATATGTTGCAAATTTCCTTTTTTTCATTTGTTAGCCGTCCTTCAATTCTTAGAGGTCCTATTTCTAATCTCCCTTTATTCATCTTTTATGCATAGGAGTAAAGTACTTTGGGGTTTCTTTTTATATTTTGAAGTGTCCTTTCTTCTGAGTCCCTTTTTTCATTTTCTTTCGACTGTATAATCTTTTGTTCTGCATTTTCCATCTTACATTTTATTTCCCTCATTTTCCACACATTTTTTTCTTTTGCAAGATTTTTCTTCCACTTTCTAATTTTCTGAAATAAGATCCTTCTGTCTCTTGGTATGCACGTCTTTTGTTTGTTGTTTTTTTTCGGTACATATTTTTCAACAATTTTCTCCAGTATTTTGTACAGTATGTCCGTATTTACCTGTATATTATCACTTATAAATACATTTTTCCATTCTTTATTCAGTTCTTCATTTATTTCTGATCATTTTATATTTTTACTATAAAAATTATATTTTCCATATCCTTCCCAAAGTTTTGTGCTTTTATTAATTCTGCGATCACTTGCTTTGGAATGGACTATCAATTCTATGACATTGTGGTCTGAAATTCCCGTGTTATACACTATTATTTCTTTAACATAATTCACCTCATTCACAAATACTAGATCTAGGACATTTTCCTTTCTTGTTGGAATGTGGTTTATTTGTTGCATATCATGTTCTAATAGCATATCTTGAAGCTTTTCAAATTGCCTCTTATCTTCTGCGCTACTATTACTATCTTTTTTATATGTATACATACAACCACTTTCTTCTATCCGTTCTTTCCAATCCACGAAAGGAAAGTTAAAATCTCCGGATAGGAGTATATTCCAGTCTTTATGGTTTCTACATATATCATCTATTTTTTCTATTATTATGTCAAACTCCTAAGTGTTTGGGGGTCTGTAAACTACAATATTCACTAGTTTTTCAAATTCAAATTCTACCGCAATCAATTCACATTCTGTGTTGCTGTATTTTTCACAGACGTTTCCTTGATTTATGTCTCTTCCATATATTGCGGTTCCCCCTTGATTCCTATTTTTTCTGTCTGATCTATAAGTTTGGAAACCCTTTACCTGGTCATCACTGCCAGTCTCATAGGAATACACTGTTTCACTTATATTTAATATATCTATTTTTTCAATTTGGGTTAGTTCTTCTAAGAACTCTATTTTCCTTTTAGAGTTACTCGTGACATAAACCCTGTGCATTCATCACTATTATGGTTTGTGTTTCATCCCCATTATTTAATATTGGTAATAATATGGATTCTCCCATGCTTCCTTCCTGTTCTGATATGATGTTCTTTTCTTCATTTCCCGGAATTCTGCCATTAAGAAATCCAACTTTTCTATTATATTTTCTCTTTCGCCTTCATATTTATTTTTGTTTGTATACCTGCAATTGTCCCCATATCTGCACCAACCCCTGGCATTATAGATGCATTCTTTGTAGTTGGGCTCTAAATGTGCAGGTTTGGGTTGAAAGGCCTCATATCTTGGGGCTCTTGGTTCATAGCGCGGTATATACAAGGCCTGCTTTTTTGTTTCTTTTTTGGTTTCTTTTTTGCTTTCATTTTTCTTTTCAGTTTGCTGAGTTTTCTTACTTTCATTCATGGTTGCAGGATGCATATATCGACATTTTTTTTGTAACTGTATCCTTTTCCTTCTTTTAGGTTTTTGCATATTTTTGGATGGAGATCTCTGCATTCGTCTCCATATCCGTCTAAATACGCACATTTACCATATATTTCATAATTATGGCATATCTTTGGATGCTTGTAGTAGCATCTTTCGCCAAATTTGCAATTCCCTCTTTTCAGCATATTGCAGACTGTATCCTTCGTTTCTATTTTTTCTTGTTCTTGCTCTTCCCTAAAATTATGTAGGTCCGGGTAGAGTCTCTTGGGTCTATTATTTGTTTCCATGTGGTAATTTATTTCTTCATAAGTATGTTGTTGGATGGCATCATAGGTTACGTCAATGATTTCTTCTGCATCCTTACACATATCCTGTTCATTGTTCTCTTCTTCTTTTTCTTCTTCTTCTTCTTCTGTTTCTTCTTCTTCCTCTTCTTTATCTTCAACTATTTGCAGATTTAGTCTCGACTTAATTATATTTTCTATCCAGACTAAGCATGTTGAGCAGAATACCTTTGTGTCTTTATTTTTTATTTTTTGCTGTATTTCAGCACGTGTGGGGTGTGTTGGAACATGACAGGCATCACATTTTCTAATCAATTGTTGAGGATTATTAATGAAATACCATATCTTACATGTATTACACAATTTTGGCATTCTTTTTCCCATTGCATCAATCAGCATATTCACCATATTGGACTTCTTATTGTTTTTTGATGGAATGTGTTGATTGATGTAGACTTTCTTTATAAGTCTCTTTATCACTTGGATCTTCTTTGGAATTTCTTCTATTATTTTGCTGATGTTTTCCGCAGATTTGCTCCAATTTATTGGATCATATTGTTTCAATATGTCTGTGAATACTTTTCCGTCACACTGGTTGACGTTACTAGTGACCTCTTTTATCAGACGGTCGAGCTCCTGTTTCGCCAACTCATGGAATTTAGTTTTGCTGAGTCCAGCGATGTCTCTCCATGCTTTTCCCGTGTTGTACATAGCCATCTTGATTAGATTTTTAGTAATTCACAAGATAACTATTCTATGCCGACGTTTTATCCCACTTCTCTGACCTCAAACTAATCACTGACTATTCACGAAAACTTGTAGCTATATTGCACTCGATAGCCTTTTGTTATCCGCGTTAAATGAGGATATTTATAGGGTCGCAAAAGTGTAATCACTCACCGGCACACAGATACAAAACTGAGAGAGAGAGAGAGAGAGAGAGAGAGAGAGAGAGAGAGAGAGAGAGAGAGAGAGAGAGAGAGAGAGAGAGAGAGGAATACTATTTTTTTGTAACCAATATAGCTCTCCATTCATCGATTGATGAGAGAGAGAGAGAGGAGAGAGAGGAGGAGAGAGAGAGAGAGAGAGGAGAGAGAGAGAGAGAGAGAGAGAGAGAGAGAGAGATGAATACTATTTTTGTAACCAATACTAGTTCTTCATTTACTGATTGATGAATAACTTAAACTTCTCTGAACTCGAAGGAAATAACAGATGTTTGTAATAAAAATTTGCTTGAGAAATGGAATGCCAAAGATGTTCCACCTTAGTTATTAATTTGTTCACGTCTTACATATTTAATGAATTAATTTTGCAAACATTAAATTATTATCAGGCTAAACGTTTTGATGCCTGCATCATAAACGCCGATTGCTTCTTGAATAATTCTAATTAAAATACCTACTACACAAAAGTCATAAAAATATGTTTATTTTCTTTCTCTCTTGTCAATACAGAATTAAATAATATGCACACACTCTCTCTCCCTGTAAAAGTTTGTTCTATATTATACCTTTATAGGTACCCACAGTACTCAACATATTGTAGGTTACTGTTAGTATAAGCACTCTATAATTCATTAAAAATATTCAGGTACTGTATAGAATACACTAGCGGTGTACATACAGTATATTGCAATAATATATTACAAAGTGTCCTCTACTGTACAATGTATGTACAGCACCATTCACATAGTACATACTATACGCAATACATTAAAAATATAGTACATATAATTTAGGCTAATTGGTTACTCACAGAGTCCCCCATTCCTCATCACTTATGATTCAAAATGGTAATGATGATGATGATGATGATGTTCTTGTGATGTCCACGCTGATGAGAAGATGGATAATAGCGTAGGTTTTATTCATCTTAAGAAACAGCTGATGCATCATGTGGATCTTTCAATTGCCTTAAGTGGAGGAGCCCAATGTGGCATTGGATGAAGGATGTTGTGAGGGGCAGATGACGTGGAAGGATGCACGTCAGGAGCGGGTGGAGATGAAGTCGATTGATTGATCGATTTGAAGTTTTCTGGCATCCTGACATTGAAAGTCATTGACTCCGAAGATGAAGACAAAAGTGGTTGGTAGGGAGCAAACGATTTTTATGATGCTGGACCATCTACTGTTCTCCCATTAGTAGTAATACCTTATTCTAATTTTGGAAAGGGCATTTTGATTGGTAACTATCACCTTCCTCTTAATTTCTTAATTTCTCTTGCCTGAGGGTACACGCGGGCACATATTCTATCTAATTTCTCTTCACCTTGTTTTGTTAAAGTTTTTTATAGATTATATAGGAGATATTTATTATTGTTGTTACTCTTCTTAAATTTTTTTCTTATTTTCCTTGTTACCTTTCCTCACTGGGCTATTTTCCATGTTGAAGCCCCTGGGGCCATAGCATCCTGCTTTTCCAACCAGGGTTGTATCTTAGCAGTAATAATACTAATGATAATATGCCCGGTGTAGAGGTAACAGCTTCCATGAATCCTTACTTTAATGCATCACTGCAAACGGGGTTATATTTTATGCTGTAATCCCCATCAATACTAATCCCAAATATTTCAATAAACTTTCCAAAGTCCAGTCTTGAGGCCCAACCTCTAAACAATCTTTATTCTCCTCTTCTGTCGACAACTTAATGTAGTTCTTCTAACTCATGAGTTCATTAATATTCCCGTTGTTCCTCTACTCTTATTATGATATCTTTATGCAATGTGTTTCCATTTTCAAAAGTTTTGCAGTGTACGGTGAATGCAATATATTTCATACTAAATCTATCAAATGATTATTTTCATTGAAATATTTGTCATAAATTTTGAAGAGCTCATTCAATACCATTTTAATTAAAAAAGTCCGAGACGTTATTATTATTATTATTATTATTATTATTATTATTATTATTATTATTATTATTATTATTATTATTAGCTTAGCTACAACCCTAGTTGGAAAAGCAAGATGCTTTAAGCCCCAGAGTTCAATAGGGAAACATAACCCCGTGAGGAAAGGAAATAAGGAAATAAATAAATGATATAAGAAGTAATGAACAATTAAAATAAAATATTCTAAAAACAATAACAACACTATTGAGTGTTGGAGGATTTTACTTGCTAAATAATTCCTTGATATAAAGGTAGCAGTAATGAGGTTCTGTTTGTTGGCAGAGATTGAACACATGTAATTTGATTCCCCATAATAATAACTTGAGGATGTTCAGGAGCATTGCCTATCGCAAGCTATGCTTTGATCGGTCAAACTTCCATTTAATGATGCACTTTCACTTCAGGAGATAAAGTTCATTGGACCAGTGCTTGAATAGTACAGCAGGGACCCAGACCTTAGTAATGTATTGTAGCAAACCTGAAGTGTTCGTTGGCTTTTTGCTTCAAGTGTCTTGGTTTCTTGAACAATAAACAAAGCTTGTCTTCATCGTGTGGGCAATTGCATTACACAAAGAACTAAGATCTGCTGCTCCCTCAATGTTTTCAATCAAAATATTCTGTTTTATACTTGTCTAGATGGACTTCCTACAAGAAATTTTCAAGGGTAAAAGCTGTCTGGCTGCTTTAAGAGACTTTCTTTGGATCATAATTTCATTCTCTAATAATCCATCTGCATTATACTGGATATGCACCTGGTGCCTGTTCGTCTGCAGTTGTTGATTCTCATATAATTCTTGTTTTTCAAATGATATCTCTTCTTCAATTTATCCGTCTATCCTTCACCTGCTGCAAACGGCTTTATTTCTTCTCCTGGATCTAACCTTAGGCTACTGGAAAACCTGCACACAGGCTTAATGGTATTTCATTGAAACTCATGACGATGCGTTATACATATTCTTTTACTTAAAAAATTTTAAATTCAAATATAGTGATCCTCCTTCCCCCTAATGGTCCGTACCCAAAATATCTCAATATGATATGATATGCAAGGCATAAGGTTTTTCACTATATAAGTAAATAATATCTAAAAAAAAAATCACCATTTTTACATAGTCATTGCAGCTCTTTAGAAATCTTAATTTTCTAAGCACAATCATTTTATAACATGTCAGTATACTAACACAATGCTGAGTATGTTTTTTATACTTTAAATCATAAGCTCTCTCTCTCTCTCTCTCTCTCTCTCTCTCTCTCTCTCTCTCTCTCTCTCTCTCTCTCTCTCTCTCTCTCTCATGATCAAAACATCTTAAACGAAAATCACCAAAATTCTTTGGATGGAAACAAAGTCAGCTAGTGTGCACGACGCTATGTCAATTCTACAATAAATTGAGTAAAGAAAATCAGACTGCAACCAACAAAATAATAAAAATATGTAATACAGACCAATACAAGGAACACCATGAAATAATTAACGCTTTAAAACACATTCCATTATGACATAATGAAGAATTAAACTATAGAGTTGGTGTCTGCTTCCAAAAACTTCCTTTTACAAAAATCATTGTTCTCTCACGATGTATCAGCATATCTCCAAAACGAACTCTTAGTGGAGTTACAGGTTTTCTGAAATGATATTCCTTTGGGAGTCGCTCATAAGAAGTGAGAATTCCATCTATACACAAAGGTTATAAGTGAGTTGTGTAGGATTCAGTATTCAGATAACATTGTGGTAAGTTAATATCTATGCTTTGAAGCAATTTATTTCAAACAGTTGCTTATTCTCCGTAATACAAACTAACATTATACATGCAGAGTATTCCTGTATATTTTGTCTATGAAATTGCACGTTATCATAAAGTCTAAGTTTTGGGTAAAATAACTGAATAGCAAAGATGCTAGGCGAAATTGATCCACGTTTTTCTCAGGAATAAAAAATTAACTTTATACTCCTCGGAAGTTTGAGGATAAGATTAATGGTTTCCTGCCTTTTTTTGGTCATATGAATAGCTTTTCAGTTCATTTTTAGAATTTTTTTTTTATATTTATTTCAGCAAACACAATTCCGTAATGAACTCCCCCCACCCCCTCCCTCTCCTTATCCCCAAAATGGAATGGAAAGTCATGCTATAGGTAATCAGCATGACACCTGAATCCCCCTTCTCAGAAGGAATAGAATTCCCGTACAACTGATGATCTCTGCTATTTCATAAAACTGAATAGATATCGTGGTAGAAACCTTTACCACCTACAACGTGGCTAAATTGAAACCTGCCCTTCATAATTACTTCACAGTTCAGGCGTTCAAAATATCCTCTCAGAATGTGAGGTACTTAATCCAGTTCTCTGGAAGATCTCAGAGTTCTTGTTGTGTAAGCATCGAGACACATGAAAGTATTATTACTTCACTTGCTGGTGCTGCATTCCTATTTTAATAAAGTTCCTTCTTGGAACATAATGAATCAATGCAAAAGGAATTCAGAAAAGACAATCAAATAAAAATAAGTCTATATCCTACTGCATTAAACATCTTGGAAGGGTAAAATCATTATATTAATCTTAAAGCAGACTATTGAATTCATTGAAATGAAACTTAAGAGGAGATACATGGAAGAACGTCAGTATTGCAGTGTAATTCTATTGTTAAATTTAGCAATGAACAAAAGCCATAGGATAATTGTTGAAAGAGGTTTTTGTGTATGGCTTCGAACTTTTTATCTCTAAGTTTAAGAGTTTATATGTTAGAAGCCTCATGCTCATCCGTCGTCAGTTATATAGGCCAAAGACTTGGACTAAAGGCGCTGTCATACTCTAGATTATAGAGGAACGAACGAGTATTGTATGAGAAATCAATTATACCACATCTTTGAGCATATTAAATCCCCATTTTTGCACTAAATGAGAATGAACATATAAGTAGCGTATGAATAGCGTATTTGTACCATATAACTTTTGTGGGAGCGGCGTATGAATAACGTTTACAAGCGAATGTCAATATATGTTATAGTAAGTGTAGTATACTGTATTTCAGCCTGTGAACATATGGGTAGAATAAGATTATTGTATATGAGAATATGAGTACTGCATATAAGTGTATGAGTAATGTATGTGTGCGCACGAGTAAAGTAACGTAAGAGTAGCATAAGAGCTTCGTTCCATGACCATCTTCAGCCTATATGTAAATTGATTTCCCAAGATCTTTCAACTAGACTTCAAAGATACTCTTCTTAAAAATTTTATTTTTATTTGTTTCCCTTCCTCACTGGGATATTATCCCTGTTGGAGCTCCTATGCTTATAGCTGGGGTTGTAGCTTAGCAAGGAATAATAATAATAGTAATAATAATAATAATAATAATAATAATAATAATAATAATAATGAAATAAAAAAAGGAACAGAAAACCTGATAAACGCACTGATGTTGCTGATTCAGCTGGAGAGGTATCAGATATCCCGGTTGCATATTAGCGATATCCAGAAGGGTTTGTCCCCAGACACTCTGATTGGCTAAAGCCAATCTGAGGCCTTGCTCAGATGAGGCAACTACTACCCAACCCATGACATCATCACCTACTCAATACTCTTTATCATCACTTTCCAGGTCACTTTATAGCACGTCCTTCAAAAGGTCTTTACTCCACCGTGGTTCGGTTCGCTAGCAATTAAACATAATCTCATTGCTCCTCTGTTCTTGCAAGTGGATTATGAATGTGCTGCGCACGCCAGCTGCCTTGGTCACTATTAAAGGTTGGCAATACTTGTGTCTACTGAACGAGTTCACGCTAATGTTGACGCAAAATTTATCCGGAATGAACTCTTCCAGATTTCACTAATATGCGGCCCAGTTGCTGAAACACACTGACGGAATCCCTCCCGTTCATCAGCAGCCTCCACATCTTCTCAGATGCAACAGAAAAGGAAAAAGATCTAGAGAAATTCCTGAAGTTACGAAATGGAGGAAGAAGACCTGATGATGAAGTGGGAATGGCACTCTATAGCACATATGACAAACCGCAGGAGATAAATTTTTCATATGCTAATCATTCATTAGGCTTTCAACGGTTTATATACACAAGGAATAAATTGACATACGCCTATCATAAATTTGTATACCGTAATCAATCATTAGATATATGTTAAATACATAACTAGTTCGACCGGATTACGATACTTATACGCAAAGTATACGCTAGCTATACCAACCACCGTATGAGAAGCGTACTGTAAAGTACCTTTGACATCACTTTATAGTATTTCCCATATGCTCACCCTATCCCTAGCATATGAATAACGTATGACTCATAATCTCGTATGCTGAAAATGTTTGAAATGTTTATGATATTTTTTTGCTCTCTGAGTCTGTGAATGTAAACCAATATTTGCCTGCTACTCGAAATGTATATGGGTGAAGGACGTAAGCCTAAAGAACCCCCTGTGTTTATTTATATATGAGCAATTTTTCTTATCTGCTCGTATATGTTAGTTCTATATGGAAGTGTGACAGTGCCTTAAGAATTTTTTGGAAACGGAAGGACATGAAAAGCATTGCCCAAAGTGACACTACAACTACTTATTATTTAATAAATTTATTACGCCCAAAGACGTCAAACAAAGTTACATATTAGCAGTTACATACAGTACATCAGAAATCAACAGAAAACAAATTACAGTATTCAATCATCAGTACATCAGTTACAAAAATAACATATTTGAGATCGTATTCCATTATTGCAACAACTGCAACAGACAGTTTAGTGGCCACCAAAGTGTGGATGACGAGTCAAAATTACGTCTAGGTGGTCATCTTTGAGTAAATATTAGCAGGTTTGAAGTAAATTTTGTCCTTGAGGTAACAGATTCCAGACAGTGGGGCAATGAAGGCAGTAGTGTTCAAGGTTATTGGCATTAGCAAGGTTACACAGTTTACATGAGGTGTAGTGTGGCATATCTAGTGTCTGTCCAACCTGCCACCCAGGACAATATCCCAACCTTATCCTGGCACTTACGACATTATGCCTACGCACCATGAGTCCATGTCGCCGGTACTTGTGACGGCTCTGCAGAAAGTTATCATGATGTTGTATAGAAACACTAGTGCCCCTCTCTGCATCCCTACGCTGTACTGTACAGGCAAAAGCTGCTGAATATATTCTATGCTTAAGGCAGCGAAGTGCCGGCTCAACATTTCTGTCATCAAAGTTCAGCGTGCAGTCAGCTTTAGCAAGACTGTCCACCATGTCATTCCCAGCAATCTCAATATGGGAGGGCATCCACATGAAGGACAAGACAAGCGAGGCATTGTAAGCAGCAGCGAGTTGACACAATATGTCTCGCACAACACGGCCCCAGCTGGGCCTAGAAGATGTCAGTGCCTGGAGTGCAGATTTGGAGTCACAGATCACCAATCCATTCACATTTCTCATAAAATGTAGGGTTACTGCATCCCATATACCTTGAAGTTCGCAATAAGTGGAACTGGATGAGTTTGGCAACCTGCGACCATGCCACACACCCTCAGGAGATTATAAAGTGTGGGAGAACATAGCACATGCTGCACTTCCATCTGCCTGTACTGAGCCGTCAACGTAGATGTGGTGTCTTGCAGGAACGCAAATTGACACTTTGGATATTGTTTCCACAACCAGCTGCTTCTTTATACTGGTATTGGTATCTTTAGAAGTTGGTGTGAAAGTGACAGCAGGAATAGGAACCCGCCATGGTGGCAAATCTTGGATGATTGCTTGCTCAGGTACACCGATATCAAGGTGTCGAATATTTTCACATACTGCCCTAACTAGGTTATGGCCACCTGGCCGGAGTTGAGGTCTTGGAGCATCTTCGTCAAGTGATGCTCTGAGAACAGCAGAGACGTTTGGAGTAAATTGTGGAGAGTGTAGACATTTAACCGAAAACAAAGTTACATTGGCATAAATTCTCTCTATTAATAGAGGTAACATGAGTTCGGTCTGCATGCTGACTATCCGAGTGGATGGAGGGCATCCTAGGATGAACCTCATTACTCTATTTTGGAACAGTTCTAGAGGTTGTAACACCTGTCTGGATTATTGAATTAAAGAGGGAGATAAATAGTCAACAACTGACCTTAGGAAGAGGATATAGAGGGTTTTAGCCACGGGGATAGATATACTGTGGCCCTGGTGGCAAGCCACTTGATGGGAGTGAAGCGCTGCGAGGCTCCAGTCGATCAAGAAGGTTTTTCACCATGGAGAGAGAGAGAGAGAGAGAGAGAGAGAGAGAGAGAGAGAGAGAGAGAGAGAGTAATTATGGAATAACTGGGTTAGTAAATTACTCTTATACAGATCTCTATTCATCTTATAATAAACTTTCATTAGTCTGTAGAGATATCTTTATCCATGTTGAAGCTCTAAGGTTGTATATTTTGGCTTTATTCGTAAGATACTTTTTGTAACTGAACGTACACGACTATGCAGATGAATAACACCAATTTCTGTTTTAGTTAAGTTGAATTTAAGGTGCCAGTGATATCCTGTGGTTTTCAAATTATGCGCCCGATTTCTTAGATATATATATTTTTTTTATTTGAAAACATGTTTAAATAAACAATAAAAATTACAATTGTAAATAAAGTATATGTAAAATAGAAAAAATATTCACATAAATATACGATGATGTACAGGTATATGTTATGAATTGTAAGATAGTAAATGTGTATTTCGTAATAAAAGAAAAAAAATATCTTACTCAGGGTGGCCAACACCATAATCCTACATGAAGAGGAACTTATACAAATTAATTGCTTGGAATATAATTTGATGTAATGAAGCCTCTTTCCGTCATTTATAATGTTGCTTTACTATTACAATTCGTTGTTATCCTCCTTATTATCTTAAGTGAAAATGATATGCTATTAAATTACTGTGGTTGAACTGTTTCTCCTTCTGACGTTTGGCCACGTCCTTTATAGGTATTCCAAGACATAAGATCGCAAGATTCTTTTGTAATCCGGTTAATATCGATCGAATTTGGTTGAGTATTTGTTATTAAGAGCGCAAAATATACATACATATTTTGATATTGTTTCCAAATTATAACAACATAATATTTAAACGTAAAAAGCAGCATTTTCTAAATTTCTTTTAGTTACCGGTAGATGTTCTCAGAGACATATCGGTCTTGTAGTTTAAAAATTCTATTTTCGTGTGTAAATTCTGAAGTTACTCTTTTCTCATGTGTATATTTTTACCTTTAATTTGTAAATTAATACAGTAGCAAGTCTCCCATAAAAGAGGAAATAGAAATAAAGTCTATATCGACCACAAATTCAGTATTCATTAAACCTAAAAGAAAAACTCATTAGCTGTAACGTCTTAAAAATTGGCGACAGAGTCTTGACAGGATAGCAAACCCTAATCTCATCGAAAAGGAAAAAATATATGAAATTCTCGATTAATTGAACAAGCTGTCTTTAAAAATGAATACGAAATATGCATAGAACTTTGAATTTCTATAATGAGACGCAATCTGGAATCGCATATGTTTAATCTTACTAATATT
This sequence comes from Palaemon carinicauda, assembly GCF_036898095.1. Classification (NCBI taxonomy): domain Eukaryota; kingdom Metazoa; phylum Arthropoda; class Malacostraca; order Decapoda; family Palaemonidae; genus Palaemon; species Palaemon carinicauda. Next base: position 39,876,412 of record NC_090727.1, read on the forward strand.
TTTCATAGTCAGTGTTTCTAAGCCTGGCTCCTTCTCGCCATAGACTCCGCCCCTAAGTGGTATAGCCAAAATTAAATGAAGAATTTCTTGGCATATATTTAAAAATTTTGACTGATGTATTGTTTAAATAGTGGCTTGTATTAGTTTAAGTTGAACAACTATAATGATCATTTGATGTTTCTGATAAATATTATTTTTTTTTTTTTTGCACATTAACAACAACATAGACAATAGTTTTTCGAAATAATGTCCCTCTACCCAGTTGTCCCACATACCGACAATAGATGTCACTAGTATGCCACGTTAGTGGTAAAGAGTAAGGTAAAGGAAAATATACCTTATTGCAAGCCACGTGGTTGCCTTGGGCGATATTGTCAGAGAGAGTCCATGGAAACTTATTGAACAAGCTAACTGTCTCCTCTGCTTGTTTAATTGGATATGCATTTACAATAAGTCAATATTATTAGCATATCCTGTTATTCAAACAGGTTAATCTCCAAGAATTTCATCTTCAAAGACTGATTTCTATCATTATGTTACAATATATGTCTTTTATTCCTGTCTTGATATTGAATCAGTAATGGGTGATCTAAACTCCGACAGTTTGAGCAGTTTACTTCGTCAAAATGTCTACTTACTCTTTACTGCTTCGCGGGTTTCTTAGATATATAAATTCTTTGTAAATTTCTATGAATATTACCTTTCTTAATTAATAAACTGGGACAGATGTAACTAGATGACACGCGATTACATGGGACTTCTCTGAGAGAAAACATAGATAAAAAAAAATAGTTTTTATATCTTATTCAAACTCTTGCTGTAACTTTCTGAAATCCTAAGATTTCTTTGTTGTATAAAGTGAATTTTCATCAACATTCATACATCTGGCCTATTTTGTACTTATAGCCGTATATGGAACGCATTGTGAAATAATTTGTAATTTTTTTATATGCTTTGTGATATATAATTTTTTTTTACCTATTTTCATTGTAGATGGTTGCTAAATACAATTATAAATGGTTATAACACAGAAAATTCATGATGCTGGGATGAAAGAGAGGAAAAAAAGTTATTACAAGTCATGTTATTGAGAACACTCCGTAGAGAGAGAGAGAGAGAGAGAGAGAGAGAGAGAGAGAGAGAGAGAGAGAGATCGGATACCGAAAGAATGACATGTAAGATAGATAGACAAGCGAATATATAGTTGTACACAGCTTTAATGAAATATGAAATGTCCCGTAAAGAAAAGTGAAGACAACTCCAGGCCTGCAGTTGCATTCAAGTTGCATCATTTGTTTCAAAGTCCTACAAACTTCTTAGTTGACTCTTGAGTCTTATACCGTTGTAGTTTAAGTATTAGATAATGAAATGATTAATTACAAATGACATATCTTAATGTAATACGAATTGATTGATTGACTGATTGATTTGGCGTTTTCTGACATCGAAGATCATAGGCGCCAGTATCGTTTGTTATAAATAATGAATAAAACGGTATTCAATTTAAAATCATATAGGATATCAAAATAAATTTAAACAACTTTCAGAAGATCTACTTCTGAAATAAATCTAAAAATACCACTAGCAATGTACTATACATCTAGCCCAAGAATCTTGGCAAGGATGAACCTGCCATCCTCAACTCAAACCTGAATCATATCTATTTCATAAGGTGCTAAATGTGGGTAATCGGTCAACAAATGCCATACTGTCAGTGATACCAAACAGTCGTCGCAATTTGGCTGGTGTTGGTCAGTCATTAGAAACTCGTGCGTCAACCGTCAACCGAGTGTGGTCAATGCAGGGACGACAAAGAGTAGTCTCCCACTGTCGGGGCATGTTATTATACCTCCAAGGAGAGATAAATTCTTTATTTCTCTCATATTATTTCCATCTAAACTATCCCAGTGCTGTTGCCAATTATCATAAAATAAATTCTTAATACTTGGTATAAAATCCTTATCGAGGATGGATACCTTCTTGGTAGCAAGTCAGCTGCAGCATTCTTTGCCAGTAAATCTGCCTTCTCTTTCCCAGACACACCTACATGTGCCGGAACCCAGCCAAATTGAACTGTTATACCTCTCAGCCCAATAATAAAGAGCCAATCTAAAATCTTTAAAACTAAAGGGTCACTGAAATTAAAAACTTGTATAGCTTGTAGGACACGTCTTGCATCACTAAAAATTGTAAAATTTTCATCCTCTTTTAACGCTATTTTTCAGCAGCGGTTATTATACCATATAGTTCAGGAGCAAATATAGAAGATACTGGGGGAAGTACATCTCTACAATTAAAAGCACTGCTATATACTCCAAATCCATCGCCATCATCAGATTTGGAGCCATTAGTAAAGATAAAATTGGACTCCCTATGTTCTTCAACATGTTCCATAAAAAGACACCTGACCTTTAAGTCAGTCATGTTATTTTTTACACCAATAAAATATTTACAGAGAAATATCTCTGGTAATTTCCATGGAGGGGTTGGTGATATCTTTTATGAAAGCATTTTATTCCCAGCTATAACATGTTGAGGAGATTTTGGGTGCAACTCAAAATATGTCGGATGCCTTACAAGGTTTGCATTCTGGGAAGCTAAAGAATCAGGAAGTCTTCGCAACCTACACCAATAACAAAAACAATAGAGGACCTTCAATAAATATCTAAAGCTAATTTTCGAGCGTCAACAAGGAGGTTTGGGATAGGGGAAGTTCTAAAAGCTCCTGTGGCTAATTTGATACCAGTATGGATTTAGTCAGTCATGAAAAGGGAAGATGATAGAATGGCCTCCCTTTCCGGTCATAGCGGGGTGCTAAGAATTTCCCGGTTTATAAATACTAAAGAAAAATTGAAAATAGGTAATTGGAATGTTAGAAACATGGATCAGATTGGGAAGGTACAGCAAGTGGAGAGTGAATTTATGAAATATAGTTTAGATATCTTGGCCCCAAGTGAAACAAGTTGTAAGGGGATTGGTTAGGTAACTTTAGACCAAGGCAATATATATATATATATATATATATATATATATATATATATATATATATATATATATATATATATATATATATCTACTAAGGAAGATCAGATGTAGTTTGAAGAGAAGGGGTAGGAGGGATGATGAAACCAAGAACAGAAAAGGCACTAACCGAGTGGAGAGCTGTAAATAGTAGATTGTTACTAGCAAATTTCAAATCAAAGCAGTGCAATATGAATATTACAGTTTGCTATGCCCCACAAATGATTCCCCTGAAGAAAGGAAAGATGAATACTGTGAAGAACTGCTGCAGAGGGTAATAGATGAGATCCCTGAGAGAGATATGAAAATTGTGATTGGCGACTTCAATGCTAAAGTTGGAAGAAATAATCAAGGAATAGAGAATGCAATGGGTGTTGAGGGTCTTGGCAAAGTTTTAAATGAAAATGGAGTACATTTCACGAGTTTCTGTTCAGCAAACAATCTTGTCATTAGAGGTACTCTTTTCCATCACGAGGAAATCTACAAATATGTATGGATTTCTTCAAATGGCAATTGCAAAAATCAAATAGTTCACATTGCCATTAATAAAGAGAGAAGGAGGACTCTGAGAAATGTAAGAAGCTCTAGAGGTGCAAATTTTGGTAGTGATCACCAACTTTTCATTACCACACTGAAATTAAAACTGAAAGCTCCCGACAGAAACGTAGATAAAATACCTAGGTTTGTTACAACCAAGCTTCTTGAAGATGAGCACAGAGAAACATTTGCCATTGAATGTGGTAACCTGTTTGCAGTCTTAGAGACTTTGAGAGACAAAGAGTAGACAATTAATGAAGAATGACGTGAAATTAAGAACATATCTCAGTCAGTTGGTAGTAAAGTTTTGGGACATGCAGTTACAAGAGAAAGCTATGGATATCAAACGATACGTGGGATACTATAAAAAGGAGACAAAGACAGAAATTAATTGTTGAGAGTTTTCGAGGAAGTAATGAAAATTAAAGGTAGAGCATGCTAAGTATTCCAGTATTGATAGTGAGGTTAAAAGAAAAGCCAGGACTGGAGAGAATATTTCGACAGTAAAGCAGATGAGGCTGACAGAGCTACGAATTCAGGAAGTGGCTATGGTATAAGAATCTCTCATATAATTATTATTGAAATCTCTACCGGGGCATAGAAGAAGCATATACCAATCAAAAAGCAAGATATATCTGTTATAACAGCAGGGGATGAAAAAAGGCAACGTTGTATGGAACACTTTAGTAAGGTCATGAATAGGAGATATGTAGGGAATACTTCGATTAATATACGTGAAGCTGATGAAGACCTTGATGTGCCCATGAATGAATTCAGTTTGTTTGAAGTTAACGCTATCATTACAAAGCTTAGGAGATGGAAATCCCCTGATTACGATGGAAGAACTGCAGAGAACCTGAAGAATAGGAGTTAGGAGTGTTGGTAAAAAACGCAAATAATCGAGACCTGACTGATTGCAACAATTACAGAGGCATCACAATTACTCCAGTTGTCCTGGAAATATATAGTATGCTCATTCTAAAGAGAATAGAGAGAGACATCGATGAAAAGCTGAGAGATGAACAAGCACGGTTTAGAAAAGGTAAAAGTTGTACTGACCAAATTTTTCTTTTGAGAAATGCTGTACTGTACAGCAATGTGTAGAATATAGAAATCCACTTTTGATGGCATTTGTGGACTATGAAAAACCTTTGATAGTGTGCACCAGCCAGTTTTGTGGAGTGTCCTGCGTTATTATAGAATTCCTCTTAAATATGTAAAGCTATTAAAGTTCGTTCATGAGCATAGCAGGTGCAAAGTTAATGTTAATAGAGTCATATCAATTGAATTTACAGTGAGCAGCAGAATACTACATGGGAATGTATTGTCACCTATGTTGTTTATGGTGCTCATTGATTTTGTAATGCGTAGAACATTTGGAGATGGTGGAGAAGGCTTGGACTCGATTGGTAAAAGGAAGTTAGCTGAACTAGAGTATGCTGATGATGCTGTCATTATAAGCAAAACACCAAAAGATTTGCAATGCTTACTTACTAGAATGCATGAAATATCACTCGAGGTTGGGCTCAAGATAAATAGAAGAAAGACAGAGGTTGATGAGAACGGAATATGCAATGGAAGATGAAATATCATTGGAAGGAGAAAGGATTAATGAGGTAGAATCATTTAAATATTCAGGAACTATGATCTCCAATACAGGGTTATTGGAATTGCAGTTTAGTGAAAGATTGAAAAAAGCAAATCGAACAATTGCCAGGTTAGGTATAATTTAGAAATCAAATCGCCTGAAATTACATATTAAAATCAGGCCATATGTCAGTTTAGCGAGATCTATCTTACTGTATGGACGCGAGTTGTGGTATGACAATGAAACAATCTCCAACAGAATTAGTAGATTTGAGAACAAACTCTCAGAAGTATATTGGGAATTAAATGGCAGGACAAGATTAGAAATGAAACTATCAGAGAGATTACTTGAGTGCCATATGTAGACGAGATCATGGTGGAGGGTAGATGAGAGGGTTTGAGCAAGTTCTTTGCACTCCCCAAGTGGGAGATGATGAGTGGAGAAGTATTGAATTAAAAGCTCAAGATAGAGACGACTGGCGAAATAAAACCGAGGTCCTTTGCGTCAATAGGCGTGGAAGTAGATGCTGATGATAATGAGATGTCCTCAGAGACATATCGGTCTTATAGTATAAGATATTTATTTTCATGCTTACATTCTGATGTTATTTTTTGTTCGTAAGTATATCTATTTATTTTAGTTGTAAATTAGTGCACCAACAAGTCTCCCATTAAAGAGGAAATAGTCTCAAAGTCTATATTGACTGCAAATTTTACGATTCCTTATTTTTAAAACAAAGTCTCTGTAAATAGCGATATCTTTTTTCTTCAAAATTGGCGGCAGTTTCTTGCTAGAATAGCCAACCTCATTGTGATTGAAAAAGAATAACTATAGAAAATTAACTATTCATTGACAAAGCTATTTTTGAGAATGAATGCAAAAGGTATATACTGTAGAAGATAAATTTCTAAAACCGAGACGCAATATGGAATCACATGTTTAATATTACTAATTTTTTCAATGTTATTGTTTTTAGTCCTGGTTCCTTCTCGCCATAGACTCCGCCCTCAAGTAGTATTGCTAAAATTGAATGAAGAATTTTCTAAAGATATTAAAATATTTTGAGTAAATATGACTTAAAAAACGGTTTTTGTTAGGCACAACTATGATGTTCATTTGATATTTTAAGTAAATTTGATTTATTTTTTGCACATTATCATAAAGAAGGACAATAGTTTTTCGAAATAATGTCCCTCTATCCACTTTTACCACATACCGACAATAGATGTCGCTAGTATGCAACGATTGTGGTAAAAAGTAAGTTAAAGGAAAACATACCTTATTGTAAGCCACGTGGTTGCTTGGGACGACATTGGCAAGCGATTCCTTAAAGGAACTTATTGAACAAGCTAATTGTCTTCTCTGCTTGTTTAATTGTATACGTATTTACAATAAGTTAATATTATTGGCATGATATTGGTATTTAAAAAGGTTAATCTGTAAGATTTTCATCTTAAAACACTGATTTTTAGTGTGAAGTTTATCAGAAAAGTCTTTTATTCTCATGGCCATGTTGAATCAGTAATGGGTGATCTAAAATCAGGCAGTTGGAGCAGTTTATTTCTTCATAATGTCTATTCATGCTTCACTGCTTCGATAAGTTTGTTAAAATATATTAATTCTTTGTTAATTTCTATGAATAGTAACTCTAATCATTAATAAACTGGGGCAGATTTAAGCAAAGGTCACGTGACTACATGGGTTTTCTCTGGGAGAAAACTTCGATAAAAAATTGTTTTTGTCTTATTTAAACTTTTATAATAACTTTCTTAAATCATAAGATTTATTTGTTATATTAAGCGAATTTTCATCAAAATTCATATATCTGGCCAATTTTGTACTTAAAGCCGTATACGGAACGCATTGTGAAATTATTTGCCATTTTTTCATAGGCATTGTGGTATATGAAAGATTTTACTTTTTTTATTTCGTTATAGATGGTTGCTAAATACAATTAGCCTATAAATGGTTATAGCACATAGCAAAATTCATGATGCTAAGATGAGACAGAAAAACAAAAGCTAATTACAAGACATGGAAATGGGAACAGAGAGAGAGAGAGAGAGAGAGAGAGAGAGAGAGAGAGAGAGAGAGAGAGAGAGAGAGAGAGAGAGAGAGATCGGATGCTGAAAAAAATGACATATAAAATATATAGACAAGCGAATATATAATTATACACAGCTTTAATGAAAAATAAAATGTTCCGTGAAGAAAAGTGGAGACCACTCCAGCCCTGCAGTTACATGCAAGTTGCAACAGATGTTTCAAAGTCCTGCAAACTTCTTAGTTGACTCTTGAGTCTTATACTGTTGTAGTTTAGATATTAGATAATGAAATGATAAATTGCGAACGACATATGTTGATGTAATATAACTTTTGGGTACTAAAAATCCACAGTTACATACGTTGTATATTAGAAAAAAAATACCTTTTACAAAGTTCCTCTTCAGCTGATGAGGCACTTTGTGAAAAGTGAGAAAGCTCTACTTTTTTTTTTCTTTTTTAGGTATACAACGTATATAACTGGATACCCAAGATTATTAGATACGGCTTGGTGTTTCATTCAAGTAATATGAATTGATTGATTGATTTAGAGTTTTTGCCATCCAGACACCGAAGGTCATTGTCATTGACTCGGATACCGTGTTATAAATAAAGAATAAAAGGGTATTAAGTTTAAAATCACAAAAGATGTCAATATAAATTTAAATAACTTTCAGAAGATCTGCTTCTGAAACTAATCTAAAAATACCTCTAGCGATGTACTACAAATGTTGCCCAAGAGTCTGGGCAAAGATGAACCTGTCATCCTCACCTAGAGCCTCAAACATATCTATTTCTTAATGTGCTAAAAGTTGGTAATTATTGAGCAAATGACTCTATGTCAGGGCTAACAACCAGTTGTCGCAATATGGCTGGTGTTGGTCAGTCATGAGAAACCCGTCTGTCATCCGAGTATGGCGAATGCAAAGACGACAAAGAGTAGTCTCCCACTGTCGGGGCATCCTGTTATAACTCTAAGGAGAAATAAAATTTGTTATTTCTTCCATCTTATTTCCATTTAAACTATCCCAATGCTATTACCAATTATTATAAAATAATTTCTTAATGCTTGGTATAAAATCATTACAGAGGATGGATACCTTCTTGGTAGCAACTCAGATGCAGCAGTCTTTGCCAGTCAATCTGCCTCCTCATTTCCAGACATCTACATGTGCCGGAACCCATAAAAATTGTACTGTTATACCTCTCAGCCAAATAATAAATAGCCACTGCAAAATCTTTAAAACTAAAGGATCACTAGAATTAAAAACTTCTGTACCTTATAGGACATGTCTTGCATCAGTAATTATTGTAAAATTTCCCTCCTCTTCTAACGCTATTTTTTCAATAGCGGTTATTATGCCATATAGTTCAGCAGTTAGATAGAAGACACTAATGAAAGTGCATCTCTATAATAAAAAATATGCTTTATACTCCAAATCCAACGCCAGCATTAGATTTGGAGCCATCAGTAAAGATAAAATTTGACCCCCATGTTCTTCAACATGTTCCATAAAAAGACACCGGACTTCTAAGTCAGTCGTGTTCCTCTTTATACCAATAGAATATCTACAGAAAAATATCTCCGTTAATTTCCATGGAGGGGTTGATGATATCCTATATGAGGAGATTTTGGGTGCAACTCAAAATAAGTCGAATGTCATACAAGGTTTGCAGTCTAGGAAGCTAAAGAATCAGGAAGTCTTTACAATCTAAACCAATAACAATCAATAAAAGACCTTCAATAAAGATCTAAAGGTAATTCCCCAGCATCTACAAGGAGGTTTGGGATAGGTGAAGTACTAAAAGCTCCAGTGGCCAATTTGATACCAGTATGGATTTAGTCAGTCATGGTAAGAGAATATGACAGAAAGGCCCCTCAGACCCGGGCGTAGCGGGGTGCTAAGAATCCCCCGGTTCATAAACACTAAAGAAAAACTGAAAATAGCCGATTGGGATGTTAGAACTGTACCATCCGTGTGTCACACGATCGTACATAGTAACGACATTTCTCTTTTTTGTATATATTATCCTTTGTATCTTCGCTCTCCTCTCACACCGACAGCAACTTGTATTAACCTGTCTGCCTACTTCATTGTTAACTGATAACAGAACCGGTTGCCGGTTTGACAAGAAATAGCATGTTTGTATTTTGTGACTAGATCAGAAGGCTGGGTGCTCGAGTCCCTCCGGGGTCACCAATATGACGGGCCAAGAGTAGGTTGTGAGCAAAAGGCGAGATGAATGCAACTGAGTAAATTTATTACAAACTCATCAAGTATATATACACACTAGCTCTTGGTAAGAAGGTCACAAAATACAAACATGCTATTTCTTGTCAAACCGGCAACCGGTTCTGTTAACAGTTAACAATGAAGTAGGAAGACAGGTTAATACAAGTTGCTGTCAGTGTGAGGGGAGAGCGAAGATACAAAGAATATATGCAAAAAAGAGATATGTCTTTACTATGTACGATCGTGTGACACACGGGTGGTACAGAACCATGAATCACATTGGAAGTTACAGCAAGTGGAGAGTGAATCTATGAAATATATTTTGGATATCTTAGATCTAAGTGAAACACGTTATGAGGGGATTTTTAAGCAAACTTTAGACCAAGGCAATATATACACATCTGCTCAGGAAGATCAGATGAAGTTGGAAGAGAAGGGGTAGGAGGGATGATGACACCAAGAACAGAAAAGGCATTAACCGAGTGGAGAGCTGTAAAAAGTAGATTGTCACCGGCAAAGTTCAAATCAAAGTAGTGCAATATGAGTATTATAGTTTGCTATGCCCCAACAAATGATTCCCCTGAAGAAGGGAAAGATGAATACTATGAAGAACTGCCGAGGGTAATAGATGAGAACCCTGAGAGAGATATGAAAATTGTGATTGGCGACTTCAATGCTAAAGTTGCAAGAAATAATCAAGGGATAGAGAATGTGATGGATGTCGAGGCGAGGGTCTTGGTGAAGTTGCAATTGAAAATGGAGCACATTTCATAAGTTTCTGTTTAGCAAACAATCTTCACATTGGAGATACTCTTTTCCAGTACAAGGAAATCCACAAAGATGCATGGACTTCTCCATGTGGTAATTACAAAAATCAAATAGCTCACATTACCACACCGAAATTAAAACTGAAAGCACCGAACAGAAATGTAGATAGAATACCTAGGTTTGATACAACCAAGCTTCTGGAAGATGAGCACAGAGAAATATTTGCAATTGAATGTAGGAATCGATTTGCAGTCTTACAGACTTTAAGAGACGAAGAACAGACCATTAATGAAGAATGGTGTGATATTAAGAACATTATATCAGTCAGTTCGTTCGTTCGTTTTAGATTTCCTGAGGGTATCGAAATTTAGGGCTTGCAGTTATAAGGAGAAATCCATATATATCAAACAATACGTGGATCACTATAAAAAGTAATGAAAAATACAAGGTAGACAATGCTAAGTATTCCTGTATGGATAGTGACGTCAAAAGAAAAGCCAGGACTGGAGAGAATATTTAGACCGGAAAGCATAAGAGGCTGAAAAAGTTATGAATTCAGGGAGTGGCTATGGTATAAGAATCGCTCATAGAATTATTAAGGAAATCTCTGCTGGAGCAAAGACGAGGAAACATATACGAATCAAAAAGAGAGATGGATCTGTTATAACACCAGAGGATTTTGAAACAAGGCAACGTTGAATGGAACATTTTAGCGAGGTTATGAATAGGAGATACGTAGGGAATAATTTGATTGGTATACCTGAAGCGGAGGAAGACCTTGATGTGCCAATGAATAAATTCAATGTGTTTGAAGTTGATCGAAAGAGAAAAAAATAATGATAAAAATTCATTAGCAAAGCTATTTTTGAGAATGAATATAAAAGTTATATAGAAGACAAATTTCTAAAAACAAGACGCAATATGGAATCGCAGGTGAAAATTACTAAATTTTTATTTAATGTTAGTTTTTTTAGTCCTGTTTCCTTCTCGATATAGAATCCGCCTCCGATAAATATTGCAAAAATTGAATTAAGAATTTCTCATATGTATTTAGATATTTTGACTGATGTATGACTTAAAAAACTCTTTGTATTAGGCACAGCTATAATGTTCATTTGATATTTTAGGTAAATTTAATTATTTGCACATTATCATTAAAAAGGACAATGTTTTTTTCTGACATACTGTCCCTCCGTCCACTTTTACCACATTCCGACAATAGATGTCGCTAGTATGCCATGATAGTGGTAAAAAGTGAGTTAAAGGAAAATATACCTTATTACAGGACACGTGGTTACCTGGGACGACGTTGTCAAGCGATTCCTTGAAGGAACTTATTGAACAAGCCAATTGTCTCCTCTGCTTGTTTAATTGTATAAGTATTTACAATAAGTTAATTTTATTGGTATGATATTGGTATTTCTAAAGGTTAATTTCTAAGATTTTCACCTTATAAGACTGATATCTATCATTGTTACCATAAAAGTCTTTTATTACTGTGGTCATATTGAATCAGTAATGGGTGATATAAACTCTGACTGTTTGAGCAGTTTATTTCGTCGTAATGTCTATTCACTCTTTACTGCTTCGAGATGTCTCTCAAGATATATAGATTCTTTGTTAATTTCGATGGATAGTAACTTTTTTAGATTAATAAACTGTGATAGCTTTAACCATATGTCATATGATTATATGGAACTTCTCTTGGAGAAAACGTAGTTTGGAAAAAAAAATAGCTTTTTCAGGCCATATTCAAACAC
>NC_090727.1:39895862-39900862 GCF_036898095.1 Palaemon carinicauda
GGCATGTGGTCTGTGCGAATGACGAAGGGCGTACCTTCTAAGAAATGGTGAAAGTGACGGACAGCCAAGTGCACCGCCAGCAATTCTCGATCGAAGGGGCGAGCCGTTGACCACCTACTCGAGTACTGCACCAATAGCGACGTTTGCTGGCATCGGGGGAGAGAAGGAGAGGGGCGTGTGGGATAGGGAAAGTGAGAGCCGCAGCAGTTGATAGGGCCATCTTTGCATTGCAGAAGGCTGCTTCTTGAAGGGGACCCCACTTCAGGTCCTTCGGCTTGCCCTTGAGGGAGGCGTAGAGGGGAGCAAGAGTGGCGGCAATGGCTGGCAGAAAACGGTGATAATAGTTGATCATGCACAAGAATTCCTGCAGAGCTTTGACGGTCGAGGGCATGGGGAAGTTCTGAACGGCTGCTACCTTCTCAGGGAGGGGGTGGACACCTTCAGGAGTGATGCGGTGCCCTAAAAACGACACTTCTTTGGCTCCAAAGGTACACTTGTCGTACCGGACTACAAGGCCGTTTTGTTGCAGGCGGTCGAGCACGATGCGCAGGTGACGGAGGTGTTCCTCTTTTGAGGAGGAAAACACAAGTGTGTCGTCCACATAACATACACAAAAAGGGAGGTCCCCTAAGATGCCATCCATGAGGCGTTGAAACGTTGCCCCAGCATTACGAAGGCCAAAGCAGGAGCAATTGAAGGTGTATGTACCAAACGGAGTGGTGATGGTAGTCTTGGGGATGTCTTCTGGGTTCATAGGCACCTGATAATACCCCTTCAGGTGATCGAGCATAGAGAAAACCTTTGCTTTGTGTAGGTAGGAGGTCACGTTGGCAATGTTTGGGAGGGGGTAGTGATCCGGTTCTGTTTGCATGTTCAGGCACCTGTAATCCCCGCACGGACGGAGGGAGCCGTCTTTCTTCAGAATGATGTGTAAGGGTGACGACCATGGGCTGGAGGCCTTTCGGCAAAGGCCCATTTCCTCCATTTCGGCGAACGTCTGTTTGGCGGCTGCCAATCATTCCGGTGCCAGACGTCTGAATTTTGCGAAGACTGGGGGTCCCGTCGTCTTGATATGGTGATAAATTCCGTGCTTGGCAGGAACCGTAGGCGTTTGGCGAAGTTCTGGACGGAAAACTTCCAGGTACGACGTGAGGAGGTGGGCGTAGGCATCCGCGGGTGCGCTGATGTGGAGAGCGAGGTTAGAGGGGGCGGGTTGAAGAGGTGTCGACAAGTACGAGTCTGCGTTGACCAATCGTCGGTGGGCGACATCGACCAGAAGGTGGAAATGAGAGAGGAAATCCGCACCGAGAATTGGCATGGTGTTGTCAGCAACGAGAAACTTACAATTGAATTTACCGTTTCCCAACGATAATGCGAGGTTCTCGTAACCGTAGGTGGGTATCGCAGATCCGTTGGCAGCTACCAAGCGGACGTCGGCAGATGTAGACAGACTACGTCGTGTCTTGAAGAGTTTCCTTGGCAAAAGAGAACGACAAGCACCCGTGTCTACCAAAAATCGCACGCCCATTCCTGCATCCTGTAAAAAGAAAAGATTAGAAACACGGGAGGCCACCGCCACGAGCGATGGCCTACTTACATGTTTTTTGGCCACTGACAATCCTCGGCACATTTTTTCACAGTTGCCTCGAATCTGAAGTGGTAGTAGCAAAACTGCGGTGGATGGTAGGTAGTAAGTGGCTGTAGAAGTCGTTTGTTGGGGCGCGAGCGATTGGTGGGTGGTGGGCGGCTTTGTCTCTGCTTCGGCATGTCACGGTGTGGGCGTGTATGTCCTACGGCATTCATGTTAGCTTAAGTTCACGTTAAATAGGCATCCTCTTTGTCAGGGGTGGAGGCGTTGATGGAGGTTTTGAAGTGGCTGTCCATAAGGGCATCGGCTTTGGTCATCAAGTCCTTTATGGGTAAACTATCGACATCGGGTATGGCAGCACGTATAGGTCCGGGTAAACGGCGTATCCAAAGGGCACGAAGTAGGTTCACCTCACGAGGAGAGCCGTCTGCGGCAGGTTGAAGGCGAGCGATACTGGTCATTTCCCTGAGGGCAAGCGAAGCCCTTTGGTCCCCCAACGGTTGTTGCGAGAGCTGAAAAAGCTTTGCTACACGGGCGGCTGGCGACAGCGAGTACTGCTGCAGAAGGTATGTTTTGAGGGCATCATACGCTATTGGCGTGTCTCCTTGTTCACAAAGCCAGTCGGATATTTCCGGGAAGGTGTCCTCAGGTATCGCCGCGAGAACATAATCTGCTTTGGTGGTTGAGCGAGTCACGCCGTTGATGCGAAACTGGACTTCTGTGCGCTAAAACCAAGCAAATGCCTCTCCGCTGGCGAACGGTGAAAGTTTCAATGGGGCGGCCACAGTGCCAACTGCTGTAGTAGAGTCCGCCATAGTACCAACGATGGAGGGGCGAGGGAGGTGGGGGTGGAAGGCAGTGGGAGCGAGTCGACTATCGGGGTCACCAATGTGACGGTGCCGAGAGAGGGTTGTGAACTCAAAGGCAGGAAGCAATCGACTGAGTTGTTTATTAAGGAACATTCTCCTTTATATACAAAACCTCAAGGCAACAGGACATAACCTGTTCGAGAGACAGACAATGTTACAGAGCAAAACGGAGACATGATCATTCAGGTTCTTTTCAGTGCGAGGGAAGAGCGCAGATACAAGCATAATATATACAAAATAATTATGTACAATTGTGTGACACACGGTTGGTACATGTATATTAAAAGATAAGGAATTGATTTATATACATTTTGACACTAGTTATATGCAAGTCAGATAAAATAGGCCACGATATGGCAAAAAAACGTTTTTGACTTTTGACCCAATCACTCCAAAAATATAATCAAATTGTCCTTAGTCATGGCCAAGGTAACTAGTAACCCCACTCTTAAAGACTTACTGAAAAATATGAAAGTTGTCGGCATGCAAAAGGCGAAAATTGCTTAAGTTGTAATAAAACACATACATGCACACACATTATTCATTTATGCACACACGTACCCATATATATATATATATATATATATATATATATATATATATATATATATATATATATGTATGTGCATATATATATATATATAAATATATATATATATATATATATATATATATACATATAAATGTATTTATATATATATACATGTACATATATATATATATATATATATATATATATATATATATATATATATATATATATATACATATAAATGTATTTATATATATATATACATGTACATATATATATATATATATATATATATATATATATATATATATATATACATACATACATATGTGTGTTACTAGTGCTTTCGTACGTGTTTGAATAGATAATTAAAATTTACAGTTATATATAATTATACAGGTTTGTAATTAGCGTCTGTAAATCTTCACCTGTACAAAAAATACAAAAACTATTACACAAAGCATCTCTGAAGCCTTTGTTCATTTAATCGTGTATACTACTTAATTGAATTTCTTTTAATGCTGACTAATCAGTTTTATACGCAGACAATCCTCCATCAATACCATCCTTTATATTAAACACAATCAAAGGAAGTAACCTTTAGATCTCCACAAAGCGATTTCAATACAGTTTAATTACAATGAATGATTAAATGCGATATGATCAAGTACAAGGAAGAATTCCTGAGATGAGCGATGTGTAATTACGCGTAATTCATCTTGTTCTAAGCAATCTAATACCATCATAAGGAATGCAATAAATTTTAGAGATGTTTATGTTACGTCTTAGTTTTAAATTGTTCTAGTTAGTGTGTGCGCGCGCCTGCTGATAAAAACAGGATCCATGCTTATGATTAAATGAGACATTGGAACATTACCGTAGTACACTTTATTATAAGAGGAGGTTTTATACTTTATTATAAAAGGAGGTTTTATACTTTATTATAAAAAGAGTTTTTACACTTTCTATAAAAGGAGATTTTACACTTTATTGTAAAAGTAAATTTTACACTTTATTATAAAAAGAGATTTTACACTTTATCATAAAAAGAGTGTTTACACTTTATTATGAAGGGAGGTTTAAACTTTTTTTTATTAAAGGATATTTTACCCTTTACTCACAGATGATACCCTCAGACGGGTAATCTATCAATCGAGAGACAGCCTGAGCGGTACTGATCCTCGTATGAGCAAGGAATGCATTGTTGCTCCCTCAAAGAAGACTGTCATATCGTATAAAAAGAAAATATATAAAATCTATACTTCATAATACCTTTTTATTCTCATACTTTTAATATACTTAATAATTTCGGAGGGCATAAATTCATTGCAGGAAAAAACCTTGAGGCAAAATTCCCGACGTCAATAAGTCCGTGACGAAAAGTTTTACGGCGAAAATTCATGCGGCAAAAAATCTAGTCACCCTCAAAGACACGTCCCTTTTAAAAGTTCAAAGGCCGCTCATGAATGGCAGGGGCAAGGAACAGTGACATTGCCATATCGAGCAGGATAATGCCCAAGAGACTGACCATTTACACATAATCAGCGCCCAAGTCCCCTCCACCCAAGTTAAGACCAAGGAGGGCCAGGCAATAGCTGCTGATGACTCAGCACATACACTTATATGCTTTGCAATACCCACCATTATTAGCTCAAATGGATGGTGAGGTTGCAGCAACCAAAGAAACTAACGAGTTTGAGTGAGACTTGAACCCCAGTCTACCGTTCATCTGTCAGGAACGTTACCACATCGGCCTTTAAGCGAGTCCAATTATCACACGGTACATTTCATACAAGTCATATTACTCTTAAAAGGCCAACGATCTCACTGCATAAAATCAACAGATTACATCATAATTCCATATATTTTTTCTGTCCAGGACTAGCATGAGGAGAATGAATCTGTTCGCGTCTACCAAATTTTATTTTAGTATTAATCCTTGAAATTGAAAGAGGAAACCAAACATGTTTTATATTCCCTTATACGTTATCTTATTTATTTCTATAATAAA
>NC_090727.1:39908362-39920862 GCF_036898095.1 Palaemon carinicauda
TTGTGAAAAGGATTAAAATTATATCACTAAAATTAATAAATTCATTATTATCAAAATTACTAAAATTATTGTTATTAAAATGATTAACATTATGATTATAAATATTATTAAGATTTTTATCATTGAAATTCCTAAAATTACCATTATTAAAACTACGAGAATTATCATTATTAAAATTACTAAAACTATTATTATTAAAACTACTAAAATTATCATTATTAAGATTACTAAAGTAATTATTAGTAAAATCATCAAAATTATTATTATTAAAATTATTAAAATTATTATTATTAAAATTACTAAAATTATTACTATCAAAATTACTAAGATTATTAATATTAAAATTACTAAAATTATTATTATCAAAATCACAAAATTATCGTTATCAAAATTACTAAATACATTATTTTTCAAATTACTAGAATTATTATCAAAATTACTAAAATTAATATCATCAAAATTACTATTTGATCATCATTAGTCACCAAACTCTAATTGTATTTGAAAAAGCAGAATGCTTAAAGGAAAGTGCCTGGGGTTACCTATACTCAAAAATACAGAGGCACATAATAAGTTATAAGAAAGAAAAAGAAAAACAGAAATTCGTATAGCATTAAACATCTAAAAGAGAAAATTGCACTCATTTTAGATTACACACATATATCTCTGTATATATATATATATATATATATATATATATATATATATATATATATATATATATATATATATATATATATATGTGCGTGTGTGTGTGTGTATGCATACACACACACACACACACACACATATATATATATATATATATATATATATATATATATATATATATATATATATATATATATATATACACACACATATATATATATATATATATATATATATATAAGTGTGTAATTTCAATAAAGCCAATTGAAAAAAATCTTCATTTTATTCTCACGAAAAAAGTGAAAATCCAGAATGTTTCTTCCTTGTAAACAAATTTTGATATTAGATCTTTGATGTCTGATGCCACTGATGTTCAGATTTCCCCAAAAGAGCAAAGTGTGGCCCTGTGCTTGTGTTCCTTTATTGTTTTTTGTTTAGTACACACGCTTGTTTATTTGGAATGCTCTTCAAAAGGAAAAATTATATTCTTCTCTTTTATTCATTAGTGTGCGACGGCCGAGAGAAGGTTGTGAACTCAAAGGCAGTTTGAAAGCAACTGAGTTAATTTATTACAGGACACTCTCCTTTATATACAAAAGCCCAAGGCAACAGGATTTTTCATGTTCACAAGACAGACAATGTTAGAGAGGCGAAACACAGACATGTTTATTCCGGTTCTTTTTAGTGAGAGGGAAGAGCGAAGATACAAGCATAATATATACAAAATGAATTATGTACAATCGTGTGACACACGGTTGGTACATGGCTCCCCCCGTAAAAATGACATACTGTACATGTTAAATAGGGCGCCCTAATCTAGAGAGGCAAACTGTAGGCGGGTCATCTGGCAGAAGATAAGCAGGTTTTAGATGATCAATGGAGACCCAGTCTTCTTTGCCACGAATGTTTAGTAGCAATGCTTTCGGACTGCGGCGGATCACAAGGAAAGGGCCCGTGTAAGGGGGCGTTAGCGCTGGCTTGCTAGTGTCGTTGCGCAGCAAGACATGCGTTGCAGAGTGCAAGTCTGTTGGTATGTGATGCTTCGCTGGGGGCTTGTAAGTCTGGCAGCATGGAGTAAATTTTCCCATGATGTGACATATGCGCTGGAGATCGTCAGAGGAGGTTGTAGAAGGAAAAAATTCGGCAGGGACGACCAACGGGCCGCCATACACCATTTCAGCTGCCGAGACGTCAAGGGCATCTTTAGGAGTGGTCCTTAGTCCAAGGAGGACCCAGGGAAGCTGAGTAAACCAGTTGGAATCTTTGCAGCGGGACATCAAAGCTGCTTCGAGGGTGCAATGAAAACGTTCAACCAGTCCATTGGCAGCAGTGTTGTAGGCCGTTGTCTGATGTAGGGTGATGCCCATGAGATTTGCTAATGATGTCCACAATTGAGAGGTGAAAGTGGTTCCCCTGTCAGAAGTAATATGCTCGGGGATACCATATCTTACAATCCATCCAGAGAGTAAGGCAGATGTACATGAGGCGGACGTTGCAGTTTCCATGGTAATGATTTCAGGCCAACGAGTGGAGTGGTCGATGACGGTAAACAGGTGACGATGTCCTTGTGATGTGGGTAGGGGGCCTACAACGTCGACGTGAATGTGTGCGAAACGATGCTGAGGTTGAGGAAAGGTGCCCACTCCGGAATCCGTGTGTCGATGTACTTTGGAAGTTTGGTAACAAGTACAGGCGCGGACCCAATCCTTAGCATCCTTAGAAATGCCGTGCCAAATGAACTTTGCCTTCAGCAGCTGTGCAGTAGAACGGTACGAGGGATGTGAAAGGCCGTGAATGAAATCAAACACCTGCTGGCGCATGATTAGAATATCATCTTAAATATATTGGAATTTAAGGAGAATAAAAAGTTAGCTATGAAATAGAATTCAGTACAGAAACTCTTAGTCATTATTTATTTTCTTACCTTCAATCTACTGCTTTTCAATTCTGTCATACAGCACGTTTAGATAAATATGAAAAAAGACGTACTATGTTTCATCACATGTATATATATTCTTTAGAATAATTAAAGTAGATGCATTAAAAAAAAAAGAAGAAAAAAATGTTTCCAAAGAAAATCCTAGCACCTGAAAAATGATAAAAGTAATGGAGATTTTTGGTCTTTTAGATAAGCTTAGTTCCCCAAGAAGACCAAGCCAAAAACCAATTTTGATTGTTTATGTGAATGTAGATTTTGAGCAAATCCTTTAGGTCAATTACCAAGACAAATTTGAGGTCAGATGGAAATTCAGAAACCGACGGAAAATAAGGATTATTTCGTCTAGGCCAAATTGAACTAAGAAACCCCAATGTCATAATGATCAATTTCCTCATATTTCACATCTGCTAAAACCTAGATATTATTTCATTACAGGGATGTTCCGAAGCATATTGAACATTTAAATTATTTTTATTATTAAAATTATAATTGTTATCGAAACTACTATAAAAGGTTTATTTTGATATCAATGGCTACTCGCTATTTCCAAAAATGATTTACGTAGAACTAAATTAATATTTAACTCCAAAAGAAAACTAGTGACTGTATAAAAGAAATTCTTTTATGCTTGATAATCTCTAATTCATGTATCTCTCCTTTGAGTGAGAAGGTCAGCTATGATTTATAGGCTGTAAAACCCGAGACACTAAACAAATTCGTCCATAAGGTATAGTAATAAATCTTTGTAAAGAGATACAAAAGAGAGCCATGGAAAACTTTCCATAACATTTTCATAAACAAGTCACGTTCCTATTCTATAATGTTCGTAAATGTCTGTATTATGAAAAAGTATATATATATATATATATATATAATATATATATATATATATATATATACAGTATATATATATATATATATATATATACAGTATATATATATATATATTTATATATATATATATATATATATATAGAGAGAGAGAGAGAGAGAGAGAGAGAGAGAGAAGTATGCATATACACACACACACACACACACTTTGAAGGTACCATCGCAAAACCACTCACTCGAAGATTGCAAGAGTTGCATATTTTTCTCAGTTGAAAACAAAAGTATACGCTTCTCACCAGGTTCACTGTCGTAAAGTAAGAAACGGTCTCCTTTGCACGTTTTCTTATATTCATCTGGAATGACCATCTCATACAAATTTCTCGGTATGGGATGTGGAGCATGTACAGCTTGTTTATATCTTCTGATAGAACGTCTCATTGTGCTCATAGACAGTAGTTGACTTGAGACTCCTTCCGAGACATTCTGTAAAGTTTAACATAGAATCTGTTGAGATGATTGTTGGCTTCTAATAGCTTGATGCTTCATTTCTTCACGTAAAGATAGAAGATCTTGACGAATAATATCTGGAGCGTGAGTGTATTCACGTGTTTCGCTTATTGTTTGATCACCACGCAAAGTAATTTTGTTGAGTCGGCGGCGTTCACTTTCGTAAAACGCATTTCCAGATGACAATTCCTTGTTCCTAGCATATGCGTAATCATTATAGCAAAGCTTCAATCCACCACGTTGAGTTTTATCGAATTCCATGGATGCTTACTAGAGTAAAAAAGAAAACTTCTGAACTTCGTGATCCGATACTTTAACAAACTGAAGAGAAATTTTTCCCAACTAAAACATAGGTAAATCTGCCTCCAAGTTTTACGGTACACTTATATAGCAATGAGTAGTTTAAAGTAACTGTCCCTCTCTCTTTCAACTAAAAGAGCGGTTGTATTTATGTAAATATTCGCGCAATTGTCCTGATCGGTCAGTCTTCCTAATCGGGCAATTGTCCTAATCGGGTGTTTGTCCTGATCGGGCATTTGTCCATCGGGCACTGTTCATTCGGCCAGATGTCCGTCGGAAAGTTGTCTGTCGGGCATGTGGCCGTCGGGCACTTGTCCTGATACCAAAACAAGATACACAGATGAGCCCAAAATAATATTCATAGAAGAGAAAAATATAAACCAAAAACTGGATACATAAAAAAGATTTATAAAAACCCATAAAAGGATATATAGAAAGCATGTATACAAACCCAAAACAGGAGACATAAAAAAGATTTATATAAAACCCAAAAAGGATACATAGAAAACATGAATATTAACCCAAACCGGATACACAAAGATGATTTAAACTCAAAACATGATGCATAGAAAAGATGAATATAAACCCCAAACCAGATACACAGAGATGATTTTATACTTAAACTATGATACATAGAAAAGATGAATATAAACCACCCAACTCTGCAGAGATGATCGAGAGATGAGTGTTCGATCGAGATATAAGTTACATAAAGTCTTTAAAATACCAAATAAATTCCACAATACAAAATTTGAGTAATAACTCCGATGCAAAATGTCTATGGGTGTTACAAAGAAAACAAATTCAAGCAATTAAACCATAAATCTATATTTCTATTGATATTTTTACCTTTTAGAAAAAGATCTTTCCGAGAAATATTTGGAAAAAATTATAAGATCAAAGATGTTAATAGAAACTACACTGAACATTGTTATTTATATTTATATATTACGTCATTCACTGAAAATATCTCATTAATTTTTTTTTCGTTATTTGATTATGTTACTGCATTTGTTGATCTCATTAATTTCGCCTTGTCTTTTCCGTATTTTTCTTTATTTATCTTTCTTTATATATCTATCTATTTATTTTCCTTATACATCTTTCCATATTTCCAGCAATAAGACGTAACGCAACAGTGACACCTGAAACTCTCGTCTCTTCGCTCAGCGATCCATCCACATTTCTCCCTCGTTTCTAAAACAATAGTTCCGGCAAAAGCAGTCAAAAGAAAATTGCATTTTTCTCTCTGCATTCTGAAAAGCGTCCGGAGAGAATGATAGTCATTTAGGTAAAAGATAAAGACCAAAGAGATATACCAGAAAATTCGCTGTTTTTCTTCTTTTATCTTTTTATCTCGAAATCATCCATGTCACCTTGATATAAGGTTTTCCAAGTAACTCTAAAGTTAAGTCCTATTCTAAGGATTTTAATTTTGACGACTTATTTCAAGAACATCTGAATTTTAAGTCTTTATTCTAAAAGAGAATAACATTCGCGTTTATTGATTTATCTTTTATCAAATATATCAAATAGCATAGAAATTAAGAGAAATAACCAGGCCTTAGTGATGCATAAGTCTTATTCAGATGAAATATTTTGGGGTTTTGATCTCTGGGCATTTGGTGCTCAAAACAAGATGCAGAGAGTGAAAATTAACTGTTTACAGAAAATCATTGTTTAGTTTCGACATCTGCTGAATTTATCACTTTTAAAATATAAAATTATTGTCGTTCTTTTTCAGTTCTTCAGTTTATGGCAATGAAAATGAGGGCTAGACGATTTAGAATATTCTCGATAAATTACAGTAGATAATGCATGGAAATTTTCAGTAGTCTATAATAATAAAAATGAGGGTTCAACAAATTCAGATAGTCTTGATAGATTTCCGTAAATAATGAGGGACAAATGTCTGTAGATAATGCGGTGAAAATTTCAATAGATAATACAGTGAGAAATTCGGTAGATGACACGGAAAATTTCAATATATAATGCAAGGAAAATTTCAGCAGTCTATGGTAATAAAAAAGGAGGCTAGACAAATTCAGATATTCTCCATAGTTTTTAGTACATAATGCAGGGCAAATTTCTGTAGATAATACAGTAAAAATTTCAGTAGATAATACAGGGGAAATTTCAGTATATAATGCAAAAAAAAATTCAGTAGTCTATGGTAATAAAAAGAGGCATCGACAAATTCTTGATGGATTTCAGTAGGGAAAACTTCTCTAGATAATGCAGTGAAAATTCCAGTAAATTATGCAGTGGAAATTTTTGTAGATAATACGGTAACTTTTATCATATAATGCTAAAAAAAATTCAGTAGTCTATGATGATAATTATGCAGTGGAAATTTTTGTAGATAATACGGTAATTTTTATCATATAATGCTAAAAAAAATTCAGTAGTCTATGATGATAATTATGCAGTGGAAATTTCAGTAGATAATACGGTAATTTTTATCATATAATGCTCAAAAAAATTCAGTAGTCTATGATGATAATTATGCAGTGGAAATTTCAGTAGATAATACGGTAATTTTTATCATATAATGCTCAAAAAAATTCAGTAGTCTATGATGATAAAAATGGGGGCAACAAAATTGTCAAACAGAATCTCCGTCATATTGTTACCAACCAAGTCTTTACCATTGACAGACCCAATAGTGTTTCTCGTGCTCCGATAAGGCGCTGGAAATGCAGATAGCCGAGAAGACCTCGTTAATCGGTGCTGCCATAAAGAGTTCCATCCAATTACAATAAGAGGAATCGAGTCGGACGGACAGAGATAGACAGAGGTGGATTCGACGAATACTTATTGCATTAAATCAGTCCTGATTCTCAGATAACCAGTTGCAGTTCTCGACATTAGGATGTTGTAATGCACAAAATGAGCTAATTGCAGGCAAAAGAAATCTTTTGTTTGTTGCAAAATGCTAAAGGTGCTTCCTAGTATTGATAGTACAACGTTGTTACTATATATGTTTTCTTCCATTATAGTTCCTGAGTATGTAAAGATTCTTAGAGAGAGAGAGAGAGAGAGAGAGAGAGAGAGAGAGAGAGAGAGAGAGAGAGAGAGAGAGAGAGAGAGAGATTGTGCCCATAAGCCAACGAAGAGGATAGGTTTATTGAAACTTAAATATACCGATAGACTGAGACATGCATAACTGCAATGTGCTGTAGTTTTGCACATATAAAGTAATATTGTTGTCAGTGCAAAAGTTTCTAAAACAAAAAATTTAATGAGTTACATATTTTTTTATCATTCTTGTTAGTACTTTAGGATACAAGAGACTAATATAAAAGAAATTTCGCAATATGTAGCAAGTTAGCTACATCACAATAATGTTATTGTTACTGCAAATTTTAAAACGAAAGCAAAGGATAGGAGGTTATTACCTGTCCTTATTTTTAGGAAGAAAATAAATTTTTCTTATAAATTACAGTAAGCAATATTTTTGGGGGTGCAAATCGCTTATATATATATATATATATATATATATATATATATATACATGTATATATATATACCTGTGTGTATATGCAAAATTCAATATAATTCAGATTGGCTGTAATACGATAATATCAAAACCAAGAGAAAATTTGTCAAAATGCCCAGTGTTACTTCATTACTTTTTTGTATCAATCCAAACTACCTTAGAATGAAAGTAATCCAGTATTTCCCACTCCTAATAACGAATGGGAATGTATATTTCCATTTCCATTTGCCAAATGTTGCAATTTGGCTGCAATGCAGTAATGTTGCATCAGGTTCGTATACAGGATAGGATAAAAAACAAATGGACAGCCGGGCACGCAGAGAAAATAAGCTGAGAAGGCTTATAAGGTTTACATACGACCAATTTCGCCTCTATCTCAGGTTTTATGGCTGACAACGGCAGCTCCCATTCCTCGCTTTCTGGCCAACAGTCGCTCCTGTGTCTCCATCCTGGAGCCCTTTCCCTCAGAACTTGGAGTCCTATACACGAGGCACCTTTCCCATTATTGTCCTATACATTCAGATCTCTCGCAGAAAGATGCTGGCATAAGTTTCAGTCCTCCAGACCATTTTACCTCTCTCGGTTCTGCTGTCTACGTGTTTGACAGTAACGGATCTATAAAGAAATCGTTTTCTGTTTTGCCTCTGTATGAAATATTTACTATTATCACCAGATTGTTTGTCCTAAGATATCTTAGGTGGAGGTGGATCTAATGTCATTATAATATATAACCAAGAATAAAAGTTGAAAGTAAATGCAATATAGAATATCCGATACCAAAGATAAATCAACAAACGAGTAAGGAATACATTTCAGAGTAAGATAAGAATGTTTCTTGATTATATCTCTCTTATCCAATTCTTGTAACTTTTACGAAAGTCAGCTGTTTTAGAGATTACATTTGGGCTGCTGGAGACATCGAGTGTATCGTATCTCCCAATATCTCTCTCAGTCTCGGATGCTGCTGCAGGACTTTGTGTCTGGCACTCATCCCGGTGGCCTTCCTTGCTGTCTTTGCTCTGCAATACACATAACAGAGAGAGAGGAGAGAGAGAGAGAGAGAGAGAGAGAGAGAGAGAGAGAGAGAGAGAGAGTATCTCCCATATAAAACCAACAATTTTCACTATCAATATTCTCAAAATACTTTCTTCTCAACATGTTCAAAAGTAGGATAGATAACTGAAGAAATAAGTGCGATAAGTAGTTATATCTTAAAAGATATGGTCTGTGGTACTTTCTTGTAGTTTATTTCACAAAATTGAACTTCATATCTCCCTTATCTCCTTCTTCTTCTTCTTCTTCTTCTTCTTCTTCTTCTTCTTCTTCTTCTTCTTCTTCTTCTTCTTCCAAAAATATCCTGAGTCTTGTTTCCATTTATTGTGGACTCTGTCAAAAGAGGCTTAATGAGGAGGAGGACTCTTCCTCACTCGCCACTTTCGACAAAAGATCGGGATTCATCTCGTCAAAGAAAAATGGATTTTAAGGAGAAAATTACAATAGATTATACGAACAGATGATTTTTTTCTGCTATAACTTGAAAAATACTTGTTGAAATTATACAAGAAAATATTTCAGGTAAAACTCAAAGGATAATTCTACTATACATGATTGAATTCGTCAGAGAGAAAGGACGGATAAAGGAGAGTTTGTGTAAAAGCGGATCCATAAATCGTTTCTGTGACGATTCTAAGCTTTAAATTAAACTATATGAAATTTAAATCAATTATTAATCCTTGGGGCAGAAATATAGAGGTTTTATGATTTCTATGTATAATGCCTATCAAATTAATAAGAATAATACTTATGCAATATATTCACCGGTCCATTGAAAGTAGTGGGAATGGGATATACATAGATACATACTGTACATGTACAATAATCTATGTACATTTTTTTTTCTGATATCTAAGACCAATATGAGTTTGTATATTGAGGCTATAAATAATATATTATATATATTTTTTAACATATACAAAAGTAGAAGAGGTACTTTAATCTGTACAGACAAAATTCTTGTTTATGAATATGCTTAAAAATCTATAGTTCTGTTTAATGCTGTCGATTTCATCATCAATAAATTACTTGGGAAGGCATTCTGTTTCTGAAACACACCTCCACACATTCAAGGATTTTTGCACAAAACTAACTTATTTACATCCGATGAAATCAACTCTGGAATCAGGGATCAAATTTAATACTAAGACAAAAAAAAAAAAAAAAAAATCATTTAGTTGAAAGAAAAGCAATGACAAAATAGGATGAGCAAAGAATCCTCAAGATTTGATCGTTCGAAGAGAAATGTTTTGGCAACAATGACACGAACGAACGTACGAAAGAACGAGGGGCGCTTCATTTGTCTCGGAAAAAGTTTCGTTTCCATCAACTCGGGGAATGTGACGTCATCGGCTTCGCCATTTGTTTGGGCCATTCCGCCATCAGGAGGAAATTGGGATATGATTAAGGCGACCCCAAATGGAGCCACCAGGATAAATATGAAATGAGAGAGAGAGAGAGAGAGAGAGAGAGAGAGAGAGAGAGAGAGAGAGTATGTATGGCTTCGAAATAGAACGGTGATGATAGTCTTCAGTTCTCTTTTTTCTTACAGAAAAGATTATTTTGTGTATTCATGTTTTGGTAATAATAATAAAAAGGATTATCAGTTTCATTTTAGATTATATAATTGAAACACGTATATATACATACACATATATATATATATATATATATATATATATATATATATATATATATATATATATATATATATATATGAAACATGTATACACACACACACACACACACACACACATATATATATATATATATATATATATATATATATATACATGTGTATTTGTATGTGTATATATACATTATATATAGGCATAAATATATTCATACATACATACAGTACATAAATATGGATGTATATGTATATTCATATGCTTATATATATATATATATATATATATATATATATATATATATATATATATATATAAATATATATAAATATATATATATACATATATATATAATTATATCTATATATACCTATAAACAATATGTATATATTTGCTATATATATATATATATATATATGTATGTATATATATATATATATATATATATAGATAGATAGATAGATAGATAGATAAATAGAAGGATAGATAGACATATGCATGTGCAAATATATACATATTGTTTATAACTGTATGTATATATATACATATATATATACATATATATATATATATATATATATACAGAAATATATATAGATATATAAATAAATAAATAAATATATATATATATATATACATATATATATATACAGAAATATATATATAGATATATAAATAAATATATATATACACACACACACACATATATATATATCTATATATATATATATATATATATATATATATATATATATATATATACATATATATATATATATATTTAAATATAGATACACCTATATATGTGTCTGTATGTGTGTGGACATTCACATTATGGTTTCATATGAGTGTTGCTATATTTGAATGCGATGATGTTCCACAAACTTCATTAAATTTCACTAAATAAAGCCACATTAACTCAAAAGCTTTTCCCATCACCACTAGCGAATTATACAATAAAGAATGCCTAAAACACCCGCCTCAAACTGGCCACTAAAATATCTTCAAAATGAGCTATCATCTCTTTGCCATTATCAATTATGCTCTCATTCATTCCGTTAAGTCACCTGTTGTTAACAAAAGCAGGAAATTTGCTAAAGATGGCCAGAGGGGAAAGAAACAATTAAGAAATGAATAATGGCGTTGGCTGGGGGAAGAAAATGCTCTCTGGGTGCTACGTGAGATGTTTAAATGGGCATTCAGGGAGTTGGAATTAAACTCTTTAATTATTACCTTGAATCGATTTATAATATACCAATGAAAGTAATTATTGGTCAGCTGTATTTTCTGTCCTTTTATTTATTTCCTATAAAGGTTTTAAAGGCCGATCATGAATGGCAGAGACCAGGGACAGTGAAATTGCCCTATCGAGCAGGACAATGCCCTAGAGATTGACCATATATACACATATGATCAGAGTTCAAGCCCCCTCTCCACCCAAGCTAGGACCAAGGAGGGCCAGGCAATGGCTGCTGATGACTCAGCAGATAGGTCATTAGGCTCCCCCAAGCCGCCATCCCTAGCTCACAAGAATGGTGAGTTTGCATTTACTAAAGAAACTACCGAGTTTGTGCGGTGCTCGAACCCCAGTCTAATGTTCACCAGTCAAGGACATTACCATATCTGCCACCATAAATGCTTGTCATATATTTCGTAAATATCTATAATAAGTATTTTTTTATCATCATTATTATTATTACTTGCTAAGCTACAACTCTAGTTGGAAAAGCAAGATGCTATAAGCCAAGGGGCCCCAACAGGGAAAATAGCCAAGCAAGGAAAGGAAACAAGGAAAAATATATTTTAATAACAATGACATTGACTAATTATTTCCTATATACACAATGAAAACTTTAACAAAAACAGAAGGAAGAGAAACGAAATAGAATAGTGTGACCGAGTGTATCCTCAAACAAGAGAACTCTAACCCAAGACAGTGGAAGACCATGGCACAGAGGCCATGGCACTACCTAAGCTAAGACAAGAAAACACTGATTTGATTTTGGAGTGTCCTTCTCCTAGAAGAGCTGCTTACCATAGCTAAAAAGTCTCTTCTACCCTTACCAAGAGGAAATTAGCCAGTGGACGA
>NC_090727.1:39930862-39940862 GCF_036898095.1 Palaemon carinicauda
AGACCATCATGAATGGCAGAGGTAAGGGACAGTGACATAGCTCTATCAAGCAGGAGAATGCCCTAGAGACTGACCATAAACAATATGATCAGCGCCCAAGACCCCTCTCCATCCAAGCTAGGACCAAGGAGGGCCAGGTAATGGCTGCTGATGACTCAGCAGATACACCTATAAGCTCCCCTAAACCCCCCATCCTTAGCTTACAACGATGGTAAGGTTGCAGTAACCAAAGAATCTAACGATTTTGAGAGGAACTCCAAACCCAGTCTGGCGTTCTCCGGTCAGTGACGTTACCACATCGGCCACCATAACCCTAAGGCAATGAAAAAGATGAAAGATAACATATAATTCATTTCTTCCAAAGTTTATAGTAAAAATTAGATAGTAAGTTTACTTTTATTTCCAAAAATAAAAAGGAATTTTCCTTGTTAGTTATAGATTCTATTACAATAAAAGGTCGAGTTATGGTTGAGGTAGAGAGTTATTCTAGAGCATTAACCTCGACCCAAGGATCAGTGACACGTATATGGACCTTGTTGTGGATATTCCATCTCCTATACAGACACCTTTTTCTTTCATGACTTCAAATTATGAGAAAAAGAGGCTTCCCTTGAGTAGAACTGCTTATAAGATTGGCAAATTAAACTCCAGCGAAAGAACATCTTGAAGAAAGTGAAACCTCAAAAAGGATTCTTAACAACTAAGAAACAGGTAATAAAAGAAAATTATTTAAAATTTTTATTATGATTTGATTGCTAAATTCTTTCATATTAACCTTTTTGTTATCATGTTATTTCTTCTTCAAAGCGAGCTTTTCCTTTTTTTAGATATTTAAATTTCAACCTTCCCGTTATATGTTTCATTAAACTTTCTAAACAAACTTTTTAATTATTATTTTGAAAATTTTCTTATCTTTCCCATCATCCTATTGGTTAAGTATATTTTCAATCACACTCTAAAAGTATAATAATAATAATTGCTTTCGTTTGATTGAAGTATAAAATTATATAGTTCAGCCTTATTATCACATCTAATAAACTATTATCTATCAGCTTTTTTTATTTAATTAACTATTTTCATATAATTTTCCAACATTTAAAAAAAAAATTAAATACTAAAGATTTTCATTGTATTCAGTTAATACAACTGCAATTAGTCAATCATAATTTACCGTTATGTTACATGCCAATCATATTAAGTCTTATTCATTCAAATATCTTTTACACTGAATTCTTGTGCAAAAGATTCAGGTCTAGTAATTTTTACTGTCATCGAATTCTGCAACCAACCATTCTCTTATCTATCGACCCCTTTGTACTTTCATTAACAGCATATAACCTCCTCTACGACCATCGGAATCTCACCAAATGTCACCATTGATTTTCTTGACTACTTCTCTATAGATTATGTTCAGGAACTTTGAATACATATTATCATCTATCGACATTATCAAAGATATAAAATTGGTCAGTAGAAATAAAGGAACAATAAAAAAGCATATTGGTAAAGTTAGTTCCCAACATTGGTTTATCACTGTCACTTTCGCTTCTTGCCATTTTCTGCTTCAGGGAACCACAGGCAATAAGAGAGGCCAGGCAATGTTGGTCGGAATTGCGGCCTCTCTAGGTAAATCCATTGGACAGACGGCAACGATACTCCTTGAGGTTGGCTGTCTGCCCCGAATATTGCTTGGGAGTTTGCAAGATTTTGGTGTCGGTGAGTTATTTCGTCCTAGTGCGTTTGTGCCATGATTTTTCAGTAGAGAAAAATAAGCATATGGTAACTGAATCTTTATGTTTTTGTAATCAGATCAAAAGCTGTTGCATCAACAGCTTCTGCTAATAAACTAATGGATTAAATAGAACAAAGAGAATTTATTTTCAAATTGAATTTTAATTCTGCTAATTATTTGTTTTATTGTAAAAAAGTAATAAAAAAACATTAATTTTGAGAACTTCTAGAAATTTTACTCAAGTATACTTTTGATCTAGAAATTAATAAAGTTTTACGCTATTGAATACATATATATATGTATACATGTATGTATAAACATACACACACGTATATATGTATATATATATATGTATATATATATGTATAGACAAAATATGAAGTAAATTCGTTGTAACCTCAATTGTAAGAGGTACCCTTCGCATATTGAAACTAGCAAAATATTATATTGCCTTCAATCAGCTCTCTTTGTGCATTGCAACATCCAAATGTCGAGAACTGCAACTGGTTATCTGAGAATTAGGATTGATTTAATACAATAACTATTCGTCGAATCGACTTCTGTCTATCTCTGTCCGTCCGACTCGATTCCTCTTATTCAAAATGGATGAAACTATTTATGGCAGCACCGATTAACGAGGTCTTCTCGGCTATCTGCATTTCCAGCGCCTTATCGCATCAGGAGAAACACTATTGGATGTGTCAATGATAAAGGCATAGTTGGTAACAATATGGCTGGAATTCTGTATGAGAATTTTGTTGCCCTTATTTCTATTGCCATAGACTGCTGATATTTTTCTTGCGTTAAATTTAGCCGTATTATCTACTGATATTTTCACTGTATTATCTACTAAAATATGCCATGCATTATAAACAGAAATTTTCACTGCATTATCTAATGAAATTTTCATTGTATTATCTACTGAAATTTTTCGTGCATTATATACAGAAATTTTCCTGCATTTTCTACTGAAACCTATCAAGAATATCTGAATTTGTCTAGCTCTCATTTTTATTACCATAGACTACTGAAATTTTCCTTGCATTATATGTTGAAATGTTTCCTGCATTATTTACAGAAATTTATAGAGAATATCTGAATTTTTCTAGTCATCATTTTCATTACCATAAACTGGAGAACTGAAAAGTTACTAAAATAAATATGTATCTTAAAACTGATAAATTCAGCAGTTGTCAAAATTGAACAATGGCTTTCTATAAGCAGTTAATTTTCATTCTCTGCATCTTGTTTTGAGCACAAAAGGCCCAGAGATCAGAACCCAAAATTATTTTAGATGAATAAGACTTTTGCATCACTAAGGCTTCGTTATTTCTTTTATTTTCTAAGCCATAATTATATTTGATAAAAAATATATGAATAAACGATGATAATTCTGTTCTCTTCTGGAATCAATTCTGAAAATCCAGACGTTCTTGAGATAAATCGTCAAAAATAAATCCTTTGAATAGAAGGATTTAATTTTAGAGCTACTCGAGAAAACTTATGATATGAAGGTGACATGGATAACTTCGATATATATATATATATATATATATATATATATATATATATATATATATATATATATATATAAGAAAAACAGCAAGTTTTTAGTCTTTATCTTATATTCACCGGCCTAACATTCTTTCAGGAAGCTTTTCCGAATGCAGAGAGAAAAAATGCAATTTTCTTTTGACTGCTTTTGCCGGAACTATTGTTTAGGAAACGAGGGAGGAAGGTGGATGGATCGCTGAGAGAAGAGACGGAAGTTTCAGGTGTCAGTATTGTATTACGTCTTTGGCTGTAAATATGGAAAGATAAATAGGGAAAACAAATAAATGAATAAAGAAAAATAAAGCAAAGGCAAGGTGAATTGAATTGAAATATTATTATTATTATTATTATTATTATTATTATTATTATTATTATTATTATTATACTATTCAAGCTACAACCCTATTAGGAGAAGCAAGGTGCTATAAGCCCAAGGGCTCTAACAGGGAAAAATAGTCCAGTAAGAAAAGGGAGTTTCAGGTGTCAGTATTGTGTTACGTCTTTTGCTAAAAACATTGAAGGATAAATAAAGAAAACCGATAAATAAATAAAAAAGATCAGAAAAAAATCAAGTTGAAATGGATGAGATAAACAAATGGAGTATTTCCAGGGAAGGACGTTATATATAGATATTTATAGTAATGGTAATTGTGAATTCATAAAAATTTACTGTTATGTTCAGTGCAGTTTCTATTAACGTCTTATATTTTTATGGTTTTTCCAAACTTTGCTCGAAAAGATCCCCTATTTCTAATATATAAAAATACCAATTAAAAGATAAATGTATGATTTAATTGATTTTTGTGTGTGTAACACCCATGAACGTTTGGCATCGGAGTTATAACTCCAATTTTGTACTGTAGAATTTATAAGGTATTTTAAAGACTTCTTTATGTGGCTTTTTTTCTCGATCAAACCCTGGATCGAAGATCATTCATTTAATCAATGACCTCAATCTCAGCTCATCTCTCGATCATCTTCTCTGCAGAGTTGGGTGGTTTATATCAAACTTTTCTATGTATCATATTTTGAGTTTAAAATCATCTTCTCTGTGTATCCGATTTTTGGCTTATATGCATCTTTTCTATGCATCCTGTTTTGGGTTTGTATTCATGTTTTATATTTAGCCTTTTTTGGGTTTTTATAGAACTTTTTTTTCTATAAATCTTGTTTTGGGTTTATATTCATCTCTTCTATGAATACTATTTTGGGCTCATCTATGTATCTAGTTTCAGCTGATATTGAATCTAATCCTGAGATCGCAGTTAAACCAGAGGGAAATTAATAAAGTTTAGGAGTTCTCCCATTGGGAATGCAAGTGCAGTCCTTTAAAAAGGATTTCTTTTGACTTCCTTCATCAACAGTTTTCCAGGGCGTTGTGGAATACGGATGAGAATCAATAGTTTTTTGTAATTTTTGTCTTGAAGGGAAATATTTTTATAATTTCTAGTTAATGTTATCCACTGAAGTTTTGAAATTTCCTTTTTTTTTTTTTTTTTTGGTAACATTATTTTCGTCATTACTATCATCATCATCATCATCATCATATTATTATTATTATTATTATTATTATTATTATTATTATTATCATTATTATTACTTGCTAAGCTACAACCCTAGTTGGAAAAGCAGGATGTTTTAATCCCAGGGGCTCCATTTTGCATTAATCATGTGCTCCTTGACGACTGATTCATATCTGTTCCACTTTGACTGATCAATCAATGAACATGATACGGAAACTCTACGAATCAAGAGAAAAGCAGATATTGTAACTGTGTAATATTTACTTTAATCTATATTTTCATCAAACATTCATTTTACATTGAACTATCATTGTTGGCAAAGTCATGAACCACACGTTGAAAAATAATAAACCACAGAATCTAAATATAAACAGAGACATTCGCGTAAACATAAGGGTGATTTCAATGTGATAATATCATCAGCAGCCATGAATCCAATAAATCGTCCTTTCAATCAACAACTGACAGCCGACAGCGACGACTCCCAAAAGGTGGCATCCCCTTCAGCATTTTTCACTTGTCTTTCAAAGGAATATGCACAACCAGTTCGATGGCTCCATTTGCGAAAAGCAGACTTCGTTTGGTAAAGCAAGATTTCGTTTATTAAAGCGGACGTCGATTAATAAAGCAGACCTCTTTTATCAAGCAGACGTCGATTGATAAAGCTGACTTCGTTTGATAAGGCAGAATTTGTTTGATAAAGCAGACTTCATGTGATGCCATTATCGCCTATATCAGTGTATCACATCTAGGGGGAATTCATTCCAAGGGAAGGTTTTCAGATTTTAAAGGGGGTTGGGTATTTGGACCACAGACTAGTAAACTCAAATTGTTAGAATATGGATTCCCTATTACCTTATAGCTCCCCAAGGAGCACTATAAATTGTAAATATACTTATATAAAAGAGGGATATTTTTTTTAAAATGAACTTTTTGAGGGAAACAATCTGAAAAAAGGACTCTAATTGGCAATTTAAAAACTGATTATTGTTTAAGTTACGAAATTCAGTATTTTTCTTAATTTTGGAGTCTAAGAGATATTTTTGGTACTGTGGTATGTTGAAACACTTAGAATTCCGTTTAAGCATTCTCTCAATGAAAAAAAAAAATGTTGATAGTATAAGTTTCAAGTTATGATTTTCCTAGACTTTAATTATCATGATTTATCCGTAAAGGCTAACCAACCGGGAGGTGTCTTATTGATAGACTGCTTCCAGCAAACAAGCAGTTGTCATACAATCTAAAATTCTCCATTCCTAGGAAGGAGACAACGTTACCGTCCTTGTCTCAAGAACAGTTAAAGGACTGTTCGACTTGCCCTGACTGGTACAGCGGCTACGTGTTCGCCTAGCATTCACGTGGTAGCAGATCGACCCTAGCCTTGGACCGTGAGTTCAAGTTGTTTACTGGGGAGGCCACTGCTGAAGTTCGGTACCACAGTGGGACTTGCCCAGCTAAGTTCTGGTACAATTCTGATGAAACTGGAGCTGAAACTGGACTTTTCCTGGCTAGTACAGTACTAACGTGTTTGCCTAGAATTCGCATGGGAGCAGATCGACCCCAACCTGGGACCGTGAGTTTAAGCTGTTTACTGAGGAGGTCACTGCTGTAGTTGGGTACCACAGTGGGGGATTAGGCTTGCTCGGCTGACATTCTGGTGAGCCTCTATTCTGATGAAACTGGAAATGAATCCAGACGCCTTTACCTTTATAAAATAAGTCTCTCTGGCAAGCAGGAGAGTTTAGGTGCATGGGGCAAAAAAGGTTGAAAATCATTGCCCTGTATCATTCGTTGGTTACTTCTTGTATGTTGGAAATATTGAGAGAAATTACGGAAACTGATTCGTTTATTAGATTTTCCTAAATGTTGAACTGGTCAAATATTAACTGAAATATAATTTGATGTTTTCCATAGTATTCCTCATAAACAAAGCGTAATATTATCAATGATCATTTGTATGTGTTTAATAGGACACAAATAAATGAATGAAAGTACTTTGTAACCACAAATAATTTGTTTACATGCTTTGTATATAAAGAGGATAAGTCTCTTATGGGAATAAGTCTTATGGAAAGACGACCGATAAACTGTTCAAAAGGGAAACGTTCAAAGCTTCCATGGCTGAAATGCCGTTGTGTAAAACAAATAAATGTGAACGAAACTGTTGGGACGAGAGTCAATTTGTTGACATCATCAAACAAACATTCAACAACTTTAAATGTTTTATTTTGTTTTGACTTTGCCGATAAAAAACACAGAGAACCCGGATAAAACCGGATTTAGAAACCACTTGATATGAGAATGTTTTATGTGGGAAGAATCATGCTGGTTGTTAAAAGAAATCTTTTTACTGTGGTACTTGGGACGCAAGCATTATACTGCAATGAAAAAATAATTTTCAAAAGCTACAGTATTTTTTTTTAAATTTTCATATAATCTACAATGGAGAGTTCCAGTGTATAAAAAGTTTAGTTCCTTAACTAGAAAAGAAAAAAAAATACCAAAAGGGTGCATAGGGATTACTGATGTAGAAGGTTTTTTATTTACTCTTCAAAAACAAGCTTCACAGATCTTTATTAAATGATTATTGTTCTGCATTACTTTGTTCTTTTACGCGTAAATCTAAATACGAAATGTATTATGCATCTAAACTGTAAATATGTTTTTTTTGAAGCTGACAACGAGATTCTTTAGTCATTTCGTTAAAAATAGTTTTTCCGTTAGAAATAAATATTGAATGAATTATTTGTCTTATTTAGGAGTACTTTGTGAAATTGATAATGGCTTCCCCATATAAAAAGAACTTAAACACAACATTAGACGACATTTACAATAAAATTCAATAACTACTTGTCAAAATTCCATAACAACTACACCATATATATATATATATATATATACACACACACATATATATATATACATATATATATATATATATATATATACCCATATACATATGTATATATATATATATATATATATTATATATATATATATATATATATATATAGGTGATATAAAGACATAACATTTAAAAGCATATATAAAGAGATATATAAAAATATATTCATATGTATACATGATTATGTTAGAACTTAATCATATATGTACATACACATATACATTCATATATACATATATATGTACATACTTAGTTATGTTTGCATACATATACACACACGCATATATATACATAATATATACATACATATATATATATATATATATATATATATATATATATATATATATCCATATATATATATATATATATAAATATATATATATATATATATATATGTATATTCATGTTTGCACACACACACACACATATATATATATATATATATACGTAGATATATATGTATACATATGTGTATATATATATATATATATATGTATATGTATATATATATATATATATATACACACACACACACATATATATATATATATATATGTACAGTATATATATATATACACACATATGTTTGTGTGTGTGAGAGTGTGTAGGTTAGTAAAATCTAGAATTTAGTTTAGTCATTCATTACAAGATTTTGAATTAAAGCTTTGACCGAATTCCTAATCTAGAGAGAGAGAGAGAGAGAGAGAGAGAGAGAGAGAGAGAGAGAGAGAGAGAGCTTTTTCAATATTTCATTATCCGAACTGTTCTCCATTCAATTCTATAAAGACAGAATTATTGTGAAGAAACTCTTATTACAATGACATGTTTTTTATATTGTTTTTAAAATTCAAACATTTCTGTTTAATAGTAAAACATTGTATCTTATTTTCTTTTATGTAGACTAGGTATAATTAAACAGTATGATGTTTACATTGGAATTTATGTATGTATGTATGTATGTATGTATGTATGTATGTATGTATGTATGTAAAGAAAATAGTAATTATGCATGTTTCATTGCTTATCCATATCTCCAAGAAAGTTCTTAAACCACGGTGCCTTGATCATTTAAAAGAAAAGAAGAAATATATTTATATTCAAAATATTGAAAAATAAAATGCTGTATCTAGCTGTAAGTTCTGGCATTATTCGAAAGTAAGGAAAACAGATCTTGTTCCAAAACTTATGTAACGAACATATCCAGATCATAACCCATAACGTAAAGTATAATAACTTTTTAAACTGTTTATAAATAAATAAACATAGTTATGGAGAGATGGATTACAATAATTACATCAAAGATAAAAGAAAAACAATAAAAGTAAAGTGTTAAATGTTTGAAGATAAAGTTAGCATTACGACTGAAGCAGTTGTACAGCGAACCACACCCCATAACAATTCCAGCCTTTCCTAAACAAGAGAAGCATTGTGAATATTCCTTGTCTACCCGCCATTAGTGTTGACTTCATCGTTGGCGAATGTATACAAACGCATGGCTGCCTCACAACTTAAAGCTCCCTTTACGGAGTAAACAAATCTCCCTTTGCAAGAAAGCTGTCGGCTTTTACGACCCTCTTCTTTCGGGAAACAACTCCAAATTACGCACAGCAAATCGGTTCATATAACAACGGGATGGCCGGAGGTGACGCTTGGTGCGTGGGATGAAGGTTTGCTCAAAACAACCATTGATCTCAGAGGAGGAATGAGGAGTTTGGGGCAGAGTTGCAAATTAGGTGGATTAGCATAAACTCCTGAGGAGGAAATGAAATACGGCAATTCGAGAAATTGCGTAGCAAGACTCGTTAGAGCAAACGAGAGAGAGAGAGAGAGAGAGAGAGAGAGAGAGAGAGAGAGAGAGAGAAAAGATTTATGAAATATAGAAAACGGGTTACATAATATATAGATAATTCCCTTATTCTTATTGTATATTCAATTTGATTTGTAACCAGGGGGAGGGGGTGAGGTTTTTAAAAACAAAAAACGAATAATTCTTTTTTTTTTTTTTTTTGGAAACTCTGTTGGTTAGTTGAGCTTGAAGGCGATGTTGGTGAAAGATCCGTGAATGTTTTTTATATACAAAGAGATGGAATCCATCAAAGAATCTCTCTTAATGAGGAGAGAAGAAGCGGGAATCCACAGATGGTGGCTGTTCCCTTTGGTGGGAAAACGTAAGATGAGTTTACCGGGAAAATAATGTGGATTATGATGCATAGAGAGGGAAAATGAAGGAAATGAGCAACGAGGGAAATAACGAGGGGGAACAGATAAGATCGAGTCTTCTAT